>NC_080676.1:141751189-142054219 GCF_030445035.2 Dasypus novemcinctus
ATTAAACTCCCCCACTATAATTGTAGAGGCATCTATTTAGTTTTTCCAGTGTTTGCCTCACATATTTGGAGGTGCCCTGGTTAGATGCATAAATGCTCATGATTGTTCTTTCTTCTTGAAAGAATATCCCTTTTACTAATTTGTAGTGTCCATCTTTGTCTCTCACAGTAGTTTCCATTTAAAGTCTATTTTGTCCAATATTAGTATAGCTACTCCTGCTTTCTTTGGTTATTGTTTGTTTGTAAGATTGTTTTCTGCCATTCACTTTCAACAACCTTGAATGCCTGGGTCTAAGGTGAGTTTCTTGTAGACAGTTTGTAAATGGGTCATATATCCTTATCCATTCTCCCAATCTGTCTCTCTTGACTGATGAGTTTAATCTATTAACATTCAGTATTATTACTCTCAAATAATTAAATACATTAGCCAAATTTTCTTTGGATTTGTGTATGTCATATGTTGTTTTATTTCTTTTCTTGTCTTTTTAGTTGTTCTTACACTTTCCTCCAACTCTGTCTCTCCTGTTTCTTTTCTTTCCTCCTGACGAACTCCCTTTAGTATTTCTTGAAGGGCAGACTTCTAATTGGCATACTCTCTTAATTTTTGTTTGTCTGTGAATATTTTGAACTCTATCATTTTTGAATGCCAGCTTTCCTGGATAGAATATTCTTGTCTGGAATTTTTTTTCTTTTAGTACCTTGACTATGCCACACCACTGCCTTCATGCTTCCATGGTGTCAGATGAGAAATCAGACTTAATCTTTTTGAGTTTCCCTTGTATGGATGGTTCTCTTTTCTCTTGATGCCTTCAGTATTTTCTGTCATGAGCATTGTATAATTTGACAAGCATAAGTCTTGAGGTAGGCCTGCTGGGATTTATGTGGTTTGGAGTGTGTTGTACTTCCTGGACATGTACATCCTTCTCCCTCAGTAGATTTGGGTATTTTCAGCCATTATTTCCGCCAAAACCCCTTTTGTCCCCTTTCACTTCTCTTCTCCTTCAGGGATGCCTATAATGCATATGTTTGTGCATTTTATAATGTCATTCAAATCCCTAAGTCCCTGCTGGATTTTTTCTATCTTCTTATCTATCAATTCTACCATCTGTTTGATTTCAAATGTACTGTCTTCCACATCACAAATTCCTTCCTCTGCCTCTTCAAATCACCCTTTATTTGCTGAGAGTGTATTTTTTATTTCTTGAATTGTGCCATATCTCACCATCATATCCATTATGTTTTTGGGTATTTTTACAGTTTCTTCTGTATGCTTTGCAAGTGTTTTCTTAATATCCTTAATCTCTTACTTCACTTCATTAAGTTGGCCCATAAAATTTGTTTGGAGAGCTTTGATTAGTTGTTTGATGTTTTACTTTTCCTGGTTTTTAGTTTGTCATTGGATTGGGCCATGTCTTCCTGGTTATTGGTATGTATATAATATTTGTTGCTGTCTGATCATCATTTTATCTCAATGGGTTTGTTCAGTTGATTAGCTTCTCAGTCGAAGATTTTATTTAGTTGCTGTTTGTGTGTGTGTGTGTGTGTTAAATCTTCTCTTTGACACTTTATTCTTCTTATTCTGTTTCCTTGTTGTTGTCTAAGTTCCCTTGAAGTAAAAAGATTAAGGCCAGGGAAAGCAAAAGAGGTAAGAAAAGAAAACACATAATAGTAGCATTGATAATAAACATTAGCAGAAGAATCATATATGATGTAGGAGAATAAATACTATACTCATGTAAGTTGTGTAAAGTTATAGGAATAAAAATGTTGAGTACCTACAATGAGATGGGATACTGAATATGTAGAAAAATATAGTATGAATTAAAAGGTCACTGTGATCAGGAGAGAGGAAAAGAGAAAAGACAATAGTGTAAGGAGCTGATAAAAGATAGAAAAGAGAATAAAGGTGTTAGAAATAAAAAGGCAGAAAAATTGGGAACTAAAAAAAGAGAGGTGGAATGTAAGAGAAACAACAGAAGATGCAAAGGAAAGAAAATAGTGTTGGTAGCCAAAATCAGTACACACAGAAAGAGAAAATTGAGAATACAGTAAGCAAGAAACACTGCTAGCAGCATCTAATAGAAAAAAGAAAAAAAAAAAAAAGAAGAAAATGGGATGGGGGGTAAAGACTAAGGAAAAACAAGAAAACAAACAAGCAAAAACCCAAAATCCGGACAAGCCCACAAGCAAGGATTCCTCTTTGCAATTGAATAAACTGATCAGGAATCTGCCCTTTCCCCTTTCTCTCTTCCTCACTTTCCTCTCTCTCAGGGTAGCAGGAAGCCTGTGTGAGAGCTCCCCTCCTAGATTCAAATGGGACCCTAGTGAACCAACTCACCCCAGAAAATAATGACTCTCATTCTCTTTGAGAGAGAGCACCCACACTTTGCCAGGGACCCTAAATATGCTATTGGAAGCCTAACAAGCATTTTGTACTGTCCCCCTCCCTTAGGTGTGTTGCACAGGACTAGTTAATTGCCTGACTCCACCTTCTCCCAGACTAATTTTCCCAGTCACAGAGCATTCAGGTAAATCTCAACAGATTTACCCCTCACTTCTTCCTAGTTTCTCTTGAGGCCAGCTGATATGCTCCTCAAAGCTCAAAAAGTGGGGACCAGACAACTGAACCCACACTCCTCTGGCTCCTCAACACCTTTCACCAGAACTATCCCACTCTTGGAGTTTGGCTGAGACTGGTTGGCTTGGGGAATGCTGTGATTCTGGGTGTGCTGGGTTCAGGGAATGTGGGTTCAGGGAACATGGGGTTTGGGGAATGCAGGTTCAGGGATCACAGGTTTTAGGATATGTGGGGGTTCAGGGAAAGCCACCATGTGACTGGTTGTGGTTGCAGAATGCTGTGGTTACCAGATCTAAGGCAAGGGCTTAGCCTTCCCACAGCTTTGGGCACAAGCACCAGAAAGCCGTGGTTTTACCTTTAGCAATCACTCTTTTTGTTGCACTGTCCCAAATGAAATCTGGAAGACTCCTGCTTTTTGGGTTCCCAAAACCACTCACTCAGGCAGGATTATGCCCACTCAGCTGATTTTTGTAGGAGAGATTATGAAGGTGCACTTATTCTGAGTCCATCTTGCCCTGCCTTTCTGGATATCTCGAATGCATTTTTTTAAAAGATTTATTTATTTATTTCTCCCCCCCCACCCCCACTGTGGTTGTCTGTTCTCTGTGTCTATTTGCTGTGACGTCATCTTTGTCTGCTTCTGTTGTTGTCAGCGGCACCAGAATCTGTATTTCTTTTTGTTGTGTCATCTTGTTGTGTCAGTTCTCCGTGTGTGCGACACCATTCCTGGTCAGGCTGCACTTTCTTCTGTGCTGGGCGGCTCTCCTTATGGGGTACACTGCTTGTGCATGGGGCTCCCCTATGCAGAGACACCTCTGCGTGGCACGGCACTCCTTGTGCACACCAGCACTGCACATTGGCCAGCTCCACAAGAGTCAAGGAGGCCCTGAATTTGAACCGTGGACCTCCATGTGGTAGATGGATGCCCTAACCACTGGTCCAAGTTCGCCCCTCTCTAATGTATTTTTAATCTCATCCATTGTGTCTTTCATTCCCATAAAGTCTATTAATTTTTTTTTTTTTTTTGCTGACTTTCAGATTTTTCATTATGCTCACTCAGTATCTTCTCAATATCCTTTATCTCTGGAGTCATATTTTCTTTCACTTCTTTAAATTGATTTAGGAGAGTTGTGTGTTTATCATCGATTGTCTTAAATTCTTTATCTCTTCAGCATATTTGATTTATTCCTTTCACTGCGGCATCTCTTCCTGTGTCTTGGTATGGTTTGTAATTTTTTGTTGATGTTTAAGCATCTGCATATGCTGATGAACTTACTCTACAGCCAATTTCTCTTTCTTACCTATTGTTATTATTTTTTTTCACAGCTCTCCTTTGATATTTGGTTTGACTTATTCTAAGTCTTCAAAATTTCCCAGCTTAAGTTATCAAAATTGTGTGAGGAACTCACTAACGGGGCACAGATTTTCTCCCAGAATTTAGAGAAAAGAGAAATCCAATTGCTGATTTTGTTCATGCAACTTCTAGAAAATCAAGCAGATGGAACTCATGGTTACACCTTTCCACAGAAGTGTCTTTTGATTTTCCTTTGATTTGTTCTCATCGGAGCTGATATTTAAAACTGACTCCACCAGCTAAAGTCATTGAAGAAAAGCTTTCTGACTCCCCCACCTTTTTCCCTTGTAACAGCTGACAGAGAGGAAAACATCTGCTCCCTTCTCTGTCAGCTGCAGTGAGCCAGAGGTTTTACTCCTGCTTAATATGTCAGTGGTGGGGAAGGGGAGCCCTTCCTTCCTACTATGTAGTTTAGTAACTCACAGTTTGTTGTTTGGGGTTCTTTTTCTCTTTGTCCCTCACCCTCCTTGTAGTTGTGAAGCACTGTCCTGGTCTGCTCACCCCCAAAGCAGGTCCCTCAGCAGTTTTTGGCTTTTTCTCTGTTATTTTTGTGAGAGAACTGTGTCTAGTCTTCCTACTCTGATGCCATCTTCTCTCAATCCTTCCCTTATTTTTTGACTCAAATGGCTCATTTTATTTAATTTCTGCTGCTGGGTTCTCTCTATATAGATATGCTTTTAGAAGTTCCTGGAGACTCTTCCAAGAATTGGTAATGTTTGTTAGACTGCAAAATTTTAATGGAGGTCTAATTCTACTTACTATATCTATTTCCCTTTAGGCATAGATTCACACAATATAAATGGCTTATTTTTGACATTTTACTTTCCAATTTTAAGGAAAGGATGTTTAATGTGATTTAATCTCTGTTTTTCTAAGTACTCTGTTCCCTGTAGAACCACATGTATTAGTCAGCCAAAGAGGTGCTGATATAAAGTACTAGAAACCTGTTGACTTTTATAAAGGGCATTTATTTGGAGAAAAGATTTACAGTCACAAGACCTAAAGGGTTGAACTTAAGGTTTCTTCCTCACCAAACTCTTTTGCCATGTGTTGAGGCAAAATGGTAGGTGACATCTTTGTGAGTTCAGCCTTCCTTCTTTCTCCTAAGGCTCTGTAGGTCCAGCTTCTTCCTATCTCAGTTGTAGGCTGGCATAAGGATTTTCTCTATTCCTTGGGCTCATTTCTTTCTGGACTCAGCTACACCATTCTCTTCACAAAGGTCAGCTATAAACTGTTAGTCTTACCTCTGTTCCTGGGGACTCTGCCATGTTTAATGAGCTGTTTCCATTCTTCTGTGTTCTCCTCTTTGTGTGTATCTACTTCCATGAAACAGTCTGTATTATCAACCCACCAAAGGGGTGGGGACTCAAGGCTGAGTTGCACTCTAATGATTTCAGGAGGCCTGTGAGCTTGAATTGAAACTTTAAAATCACATTATTCTTGTGGGGACATGTTGGTGCAGGAGTGATATATTTGTTAAATAATACATAGTATAATGTGGACTTAGTAAGAGGTCTGTGGTTTTCACCTGACTGGCAAAGGGTCCATGGAACAAAAAAGGTTAAGAACTCTTGGACTAGAATAAGGCTAAAGTTATAATTGATAAAGAAGTAGCAATCATTTCTATTAACCAAAAGAAGGGGATTTTTGGAATTTTTGAGTTTTGGACCATGTTCCAATAATTTACTGTTTTCAGGCAGGATTATATAGTTGTTTTGTTTTTTCTTGATCATTTCCCGCCATAAAATAGCCTTGTTTGATCTTGATGTTCTGTGAAGCTGTTTATTTTCAAGAGGATAACTTCAAGGATCAGCTGTCAATGCTAGGCCAGCTCCTAGCAACATCAATGCCTAACTGATATTGCCAGGCCAGCTCCCAGATGTTAGTAACTGCTTTGCTCTTTTTCATAACAATAAATTTCCCTTCGTTTTTAAAACAGGTTTATTGAGGGATAAAAAATATGTAGTAAACTGCTTGTACTTAAAATGTGCAATTTTATTAGTTTTGAACTACAAAAATATCCACACAATTATTGCCTTAATTAAATTAAGCTAACTACTTAATAAAGCATTTCCTTAAGTTTCCTCCTGTCCTTTTGTAATCTTTTCTTCATATTCCTTACATCCCCACCATCTCCAGGCAACCACTGGTCTGCTTTCTGTCATTACACATTTGTTCGCACTTCTTTGAATTGCATATAAATTGAATCATATAGTATGCAATCATTTTAAAATGAGTTTGAGCTTCTTCCCTCATTATAATTATTTTTAGACTAATATATATTGCTGCATATATCCAAACTTTATTTCTTTTTACTGTTGAGCAGTAATCTGTCATATGAATATAGCACAGTTTTTAATCGATTCACATATTGATGGACATTTGATATGCTGGGCATTTGAGATGCTTATGGTTTTTGGCTATTGTAAATAAATCTACTTTGAACACTCATGTAAAATCTTCACCTGGCCCTAAATTTTTATTTCTCTTCAGAAAATATCTCAGGGTGGAATAGCTGGGTCAGATAGTATTTGTACTTTAACTTTTGAAAATGGCCAAATTGTTTTCTAAATTGACTATAGCATTTTACACTTCCACCAATAGTGTTTGAGAATTCCATGTCCTACAATGCTCTCAGCACTTGCTATAGTCAGTCATTTCAATTTCTCTCACTCTAACAAGTGTGCAGTAGTATCTCATTGTGTTTTTAATTTGCATTTACACAATGAAATTAATTTTGAACATGATGGAGTGAGTTGCTACAGTGGTGCATTGTAGGAAAAGAGGTATGCGCACAACATGCATTTGATCCCTTTTTTACTTGCACAATGTAAAGAATCTAGAAAGGATAGTCACTTTTACAACACAAAGAGGTCAAAAGAGCAGGAGAAGGAGTCCCATTTTGGTCAGTCTCCCAGATATGAAAGATGGTCCAGGTCAGTGTTGGAACATGGCAGCTCTATACAATATTGGGAAAGAGAGATCAATCTATGTGGTTTGAGTATGGTTTTATCCACCTCTGGGAGAGGTGCCCCTAACAGTGAGAATTCCTTTTCTGATAAGTATCTGGGACTACTTTTTCCTGGTTTCTCACCTTAATATCTGGCCAGCGCCTTTTTGTTAAACTCAGCATCCCGCCCAGTTTGTGCAGCAACACCCAACAGAAAAGAAGGTAGTGGTAGAGGAATACTAGAGTATGATCATTTAGGGTGTGTTTGTGACCTAATCAGAGAAGAAGGTAGGGATAGGCGAGGGCTGAGCAATGGCTGCTTAACAGGATCTGGGAGTTTCCTAGTAAAAACATTTTTCATGTAATTATTTGCATTTTCTTTGGTGGTGTTAGTTCAAATTGATTGTCTATTTTTATTGGGTTGTTTTATTATTATTTTTAATTCAGTGTTGAAATATTCTGAATACACTTGATCAGATACATGATTTGCAAAGAGTTTCCATTGTCTTTTCACCCTTAAACTGTCTTTTGAAGAACAGTAATGAATTCTTTCAGTGAAGTCCAATTTATGGGTTGCCTTTCAGAAATTTCATATTTTTGTGTTCATTAAAAGAAATCTTTGCCCAATCAGGGCAAAATGCTTCTCTTATGTTTTAATCTAGAGATTCTAAAGTTTTAGGATATATATATATAGTTTCAGTATACACAAACTCAGACATACCTGTGCATTTTGTGTTAATTTGTATATGTGATGAAAGGTATAGGTAGATATAGATCAATTTATTTCATATAGATATCCAATTATTCCAGTAAAATTGTAAAGATTATTGTAAAGACTATTATTTCTTCATTGAGTTGCCTATAAAATCTTAGTGGGAAGTCATTTTCCATATATATGTGCAAGTCTATTTCTTGACTTTCTGTTCTTTTCATCTGTAGGTAAGTATCACACTAAATTGATTAGTGTAGCTTTATAAGGATAAGTAATTTTAATAAATTATTTTTAGAATTTTTAAATATTACAAAAGATGTGAAAGTAGTACATATGATTTTCATATACCCCATACCAGTTTCTCCAACTATTAAAACTTACATTAATCACAATTAATTAGCCAATATTTTATACTATTATTAATTAAAGTCCATATTTTATTCAGATTTCTTTAGTTTTTACCTAGACTCCTCTTTCTATTCCTGGATCCCATCTTGGTTATCATATTACTCTTAGTCATTACACCACATTAGGGTCTTCTTAACTGTAATGTTTTCTCAGACTTTCCTTATTTTGAATGATCTTGACAGTTTTAAGGATTACTCTTAAGGTATTTTGTTGAATTTCCCTCAAACGGGATTTTTCCGATACTTTATTCATATCAGACTAAGGTTATATGTTTTTTAGATGGTGACTAGAGAGCTGAAGTGCCAATCTCATCACATAATATCAATAGTACATTCACTCAATATGATTTAACACTCTTGTGTTAGCCTTAATCACTTGGATTAGGGGATCTTAATAAGAGGTCTGTGAGCTTGAATTAAAATAAAAAAATAATTCTTCTGGAGACGTGTTGGTGAGGGTGTGATATATTTGTAAAACAATGCACAATACAGTATGAACTTAGTAAGGGTTCCATGGTTTTCACCTGACTGGCAAAGTGGGTCCATGGAACAAAAAAGGTAAAGAACCCCTAGATTAGGTAGTGCTTGTCAGTATTGTTCAGAGTAAAGTTATACTTCTTCCCCACTTTCATAACTGTACTCTTTTTAAAAAGCCACTATGCACAGCACATACTAGGAGTATGCAATCATATTCTACTTCGTTAAGGGTAAATTAGATACATAAATAATTGGTATTCTTCTGCAAAGGGAATTTTCCAATATTCCCCAGATTTATTTATTAATTTAGTTATATCAATATGGACTCATGATATTTAATTTATTTTACCATACCAATTATTTCAGATTTGGATTTTTGGAAACTTTTCAGTTGGCTCCTGCATCCTTTTGCTGTGTTCCCATTATACTGTTTTCTTCTGAGTAATTCCTTACTGTCTGGCATTATAAGATGTAACAGTTTCATTTTCTATATTCCCTACCTCAATTATAAACTCAGTCATTTCTTCAAGGAATCCGGTTTCTTTTATTGTACGATAATACTAGAACCCAAGGTCTAGGTGCCAGCTTGGGTCATTACTATTAGGGTATATTGGCTTCTGGATCCTACTAGCTGGCAAAACAAGGCATATATAGCTTTATTCTAACCCTTGTTCATACAGATCTATAATTTTCTATTTGTAACCAACATATCTTTATTAAGATAATTTTTATTAGGTTAAACATAATTTCACATTAATCTCTCCAATCTACCATTTTGTATTCCCATCAACAATGAATGAGAATATTTATTGTTCAACATCCTTGCTAGCAATTTGTGTCAGTCTTTTGGCTTTTTGGCTTTTTGGCTTTTAACCAATTTTTTATCTTATTGTTGTAACTTGCAATTCATGAATGACAACTTAAGTGAACTTTTTTTCATATGCTCATTTGCCCCTGTATATCTTCTTTGGCAAAAGTTTTGCTCAGATCGTTTGCTCATTTTAAAATTCAGTTGTTTTATTTTTTATTATTGCTGAGTTTAAAGGTTTTTTTAATATATTGGATAAAAGTGTTTTATCAAATACATGTTTTGCAAATATTTTTTTCCAAATATGAGGTTTGTTTTTTCATTTTCTTAACAGTGTCTTTCACAGAATAGAAATATTTTAAAAAATATAAATTTCAACTTCTCAATTTTTCCTTCATGGTCCATGTTTTTGGTGTTGTATATAAAAGCCACAACAAGCTCAAGATTATCGAAATTTTCTCTTTTGTTTCATTCCAGAAGTTTTAACATACTGAATTTCACATTTAGGTCTAAAATGAATGAGTTAATTTTTGTGAAAGACATAAGATCTGTATCTACATTACACAACTTATTTCTCTAACCTACTCATTTGAAAAGATAACATCTTAGCTTCAATATCCTACATGTTCTCTGTTCCCATATCCGTGTTCCCCTCTGTATGTTTTATGTCCCTGTTTATCACTTTATATTTTGCATGTCTATTATCAGGAAGTATGCATTTTTCTTGATTAATAGTATTCTGACTCATAAGAATTAAATATTAGAGTTGTATATTGAGATTATCAGTGCTGTTGGGTTTTGTATTCACCCTTTTATCTTTCTTACTGATGACCTTCATTTCCTCAAACTATTCTAAGTCACTCTCCTATCTCTACCCTTTTACCTACAGAAGTCCCTTTAGTAATTCTTTTAGCGCGTTCTCTTGTTGACAATTTCTCTCAGTTTCTCTGTCTTTGAATATTTTAAGCTTTCCCTCATTTTTGAAAGACAGTTTTTCCTGGTAAAGAATTTTTGGTTCACAGTTTTTCACTATCGGTACCTTAAATATATCATACTACTGCCTTCTTGTCTCCATTATTTCTGAAGAGAAATCGGTACTTAGTTTTTTTTAAGGATCACTTGCATGCATCAAATTTGATTTTTCTCTTGCTGCTTTCAGAATTCTTCCTTTAGCTTTGTTATTTGACGTTCTGATTAACATGAGTCTTGGAGTAGGTCTATTCAGATTTATGTGGATAGTAGTATGTTCTGCTTATTGGACACAGATAGGTACGAACTTCAATAGGCTTGGAAAAGTTTCTACTATTAATTCCCCATATATACCTGTGCCATCGTAATACAATGCCTTTTTTCTTTACTTTCAGTTGAAAAGAAAGTTCTGCAGCAGCAAGAACAATAAGTTGTCATACAATTATTTAGTTTTCTATGTGGCAGAATGCAAAGATTCCTATTGGGGACAATTTTTTCCTAATTAAGATCAAGCAGTTAGAGAAGGCTTCAGTCATTCTTGCAAATATAAAGTAAGAAATTTATCAGTTAATTTTTGTGTGCCTATGCTATAGAAGA
Source organism: Dasypus novemcinctus (assembly GCF_030445035.2). Classification (NCBI taxonomy): domain Eukaryota; kingdom Metazoa; phylum Chordata; class Mammalia; order Cingulata; family Dasypodidae; genus Dasypus; species Dasypus novemcinctus. The sequence continues at coordinate 141,762,041 of NC_080676.1, forward strand.
TGACTGGGTGAAAATAATTCTGGCATGGAAAGGTAAGTTTTTAAGGTGTTACATCATGCAACTTTTAAAAGATATAATATTGTATACAATGAAAACAATTCAGAATTGATGATACAAAGATAAGTAATTGAATAAAAACACCTTTATCAAAACATCAAAGTGGCGACTTATAAAATAATAACATTTAAAAAAAATAATTGTACTTTTTAAAAAGATAAATAAATCACAAAAAAATGCTTCATTAAAAAATATAAGAGGTTCCTACATACCCCACTTCCTGCCCCCCCCCCCACTCCTTGCACATCAACAATCTCTTTAATCATTGTGGTCTATTCATTACATTTGGTGAATTCATTTTGGAGCACTGCTGCACCTCATGGATAATAGTTTACATTGCAGTTTACACTCTCTCCCAGTACATTCACTGGGTTATGGCAGGATATATAATGTCCAACATCTGTCCCTGCAGTATCATTTAGGACAACTTCAAGTCCCGAAAATGCCCCCATATCTCATCTCTACTTTCCTCTCCCTGCCCTCAACAACTAGCATATTCTATGACAACTTCAATTTCCTTACCTAAATTATTCAACAAATAATGTTATTTTTCAATTCCAGGGACAGCCAGTTAAAAAGACTGTTTTTAATATTTTCAAATGGTGAAAAAATTTACAAAAAACATTGTAAATGAAATGCAGGCTTTCTAGTACAGTATACTGTAAACTTTTAAATTTGGTCATCAGTTCATATGAAAACTCCCACCAGCTATGTAAGTAGGTGGAGGAGGCATTGAGGACAGAGAAAGTGTAAGGTATGATAAAACGTCATCATACCCTCTGTATTTTCAGCTTTAGCTAGGTGATTGTGGTGATCCCATTTCTTATGCTCCATTTCTCCAGTTTATAATTAAATGGATTATGATTCCCAGTGGTCTTTGAATTTAATTACGAGTGCTATAGCATAGATAATAATTATTACCTGGAGAATTTAAGGCTAAATGACTCCCCTGGCCTTGTTCCTACAATGTCTCCAACTCTCTTCTTCACCATATATAAAGAGCTCATGAAGAGTTTAGCAGCATGTTTCTATAACTTGGTTTCAAGTTTCTCCATTTTAAAACATTTAAAACAATAAGTTTATATTAAAGCAGAAGCCTGTATCAAATAATGGGAAATTATAGTACTACATTGCAATTAGACACCATATCAGCTATGTAATAATGTTTCTTATTAATATGTTTTATAATATCACATTGTGTTTTAACCAAGAAGCCTATTTCTTTCTTTCTAATAAGTCCCTACAAAATCAAATGCATTAACTAAATTCATGAATGTGACCCAAAATCAAAGTGGGTTTTCCTGGCCTTATGCACATTTGCAGTACACCTACTAATCCATAGATCCCATCAACTAGAATTCCTTTGGTTAAAAGATAGGATCATATTTCCTTCCCAGGGGAAATGTTTAAAAAAAATTTATAGCAGGTAATATAAGAATAAGAGTTTTCTATTTTTTTTTGTGATATACTTTTATTCTACATAGCCTTGGCTTTTCAAAAAAAGAATAAGGAATAATTTAATGACTACCACCTTTGCAGTCTCCATCCCCCAATTTTAGCCTAAAAATATTTTTAAGCATTCACTTTTAGTGATTTTGTCTACAGATTCTCCAAAAAGTCATTCAATTACTTAGGGTATATTTTAATTCACAATTAACATCATGTTAGAAAATAGAGAAAATGCTAGTGAATAAGAAATATGAAGTGTGCTCTCATGATGACCTTCACCTTCTATTTGGGAAACAGAAAGTGAGTAATTACAATTTAATAAAGACTGTACCTCATGTTGCAAGTAAAGAGTGTTGCTTGTGTTAAAAGAGTCATCTTCTCAACATTTTTCATGAATACAACATGGAAGTTTTGATTTAAAAAGTATTCTAAATTCAGTGTTCTGGGATTTTGGATGTATTGGGGCACCCATATATGAAGTTGTGGTTTTTGTTTGTTTGCTTGTTTTTGTAAAATAGTAAACAGATATGTGCTAACAGAGGGGAACAATTTAATAAAATTTATGTAATTTATATGCCACTAATATTTTCTCTATTTTTAGATTGATTTACCTGTGTTAAAATATTATTGAATCCAAACTTTGCTATATTAGTTGCATGATTTATTAGTCAGTTATCCTCCTATAAATGAGTGTTTGTATTGTCTAAAAATAGGATAATAAAAAGAAGGAATGGGCATTATCAATGGCTCCATGCAATGGTTAGCCTTTACTGATTTATGCATGCAGTATTACACACCCGAGGAGTTAGAGGTTCCTCTCACGTGCTCAAATACCTCCTGGGCTCTCATCATACTATCTTATAACTATGGTTTTGTCTATATACAAGCACTATTTTCCCATTACCTAAGGCAGTATTGTGGATTTTTTGTTGCTATCAAATGAAGAAATTAACTAACCAATTGATTTTATGTTAAAAATCCATGCTGGGACTTACATTGAGCCAATTCTAAACAGCAAATTATTAACACATATTTGGAGTAGGAAGATCCCCTTTTCAGCAGTCAAAGTATGTACAACTGAATTTAGAAAATAAAAGCCTGACTTCATTCATGGAATCTTAGAAAGTATTTGCATGAGGTCTGACCATCATATATACTAAAATATGTATATCCTCAACTTCACTCAGATAGACTTTCTGATCATGATTTTAAAAGAAAGAGGAGGGAAACGGACTTTGGCCCAGTGGTTAGGGCGTCCGTCTACCATATGGGAGGTCCGTGGTTCAAACCCCGGGCCTCCTTGACCCGTGTGGAGCTGGCCATGCGCAGCGCTGATGCGCGCAAGGAGTGCCGTGCCACGCAAGGGTGTCCCCCGCGTGGGGGAGCCCCCACGCGCAAGGAGTGCGCCCGTGAGGAAAGCCGCCCAGCGTGAAAAGAAAGTGCAGCCTGCCCAGGAATGGCGCCGCCCACACTTCCCATGCCGCTGACAACAACGGAAGCGGACAAAGAAACAAGACGCAGCAAATAGACACCAAGAAGAGACAACCAGGGGAGGGGGGGAAATTAAATAAATAAAAAAAAAAAAAAAAAAAGAAAGAGGAAACATCCTTTGTTTTATTTAAGTATTCCTTCAATTCCCTCCAGTTCAGGAAATTATTAGCTTAGCCTCAGTCTGGTAATTCAAATATGATGACCCAGCTTTTTAAATATGTCATTTCTCATTTCTCCATGTGATCTTATCTCACGTTATGATTTTCCCTCTATAACTATGGTCTTGGGTCAATCTCCACAAACCCAGAATTCACCAATTAGATAAGCACGGACAAGCTGATGATTGCCAGAGAAAGGAATGTAGGTTCTCTCCATAGTGTCTGTTTAATTAGTAAATAATTCCAAAGCGGTATTGATTGTTTGATACCCTGCTTCACATTGAAAAAAAAATATTTTGGTAAGTCCCATAATAAGGTAATTTTAGAATGAAATACTTGTATCCTTAGTCATTCTTATGATGCCACAAGTAATTTCTTAGAGTGTGTAATATAAGATATATTCCATAGATTACAGAGTATTGAAGTTCTGATCATTGGAATCAGTTCTAATAGTTCATTCTTACCTTCTGTTGGGTAGATGGGACTCCAGAATGAAAGAATTTATTACCACTTTCTCACCTTCATGATTGTTAATCCATTTCTTCTGGTTCTCTTCTCTTGACTTACCTTTGGCAGTGCATGACATCCAGCATCACTGACTGTTACTTTATTGTTTTCCATAAATGTGGGAATATGCCGCTTAATGAAGACTCCTATATTCTGAGTAGCTGATTTGGCTACTTTTACAAAACCAATATATAGTGCTCTAGCTTTGTTATTTTATTTATGTATCAATTTTTAAATAAATGGCACCCACAGAGGAGAATACAGTGAGCATTTTTCAAATTGAGGAAGTGTTCATCACAATCTCTTTGGTTGAATATTGTTCTCTGTTTAAAATCAGATGCAAACAATTAATAATCCAGAAGATCAATTTTCTCTTTTACTCTTGACCTATAAGCCTATAGTCTTAGGCATCAAATTCAGAATTAAGACATTAAATTCATAGATTTAATTAAAGGTAGGCTGTCGACCAACCACATAATAATGACCTTAGTAAACCTATACCTATTAACTTCCCTTGACTGGATCTCAGATGCTGCAGAAGTAACTATTCTCAACTGCAGGAATGTTTACTGACCCATTCTTATAAAAGCTGCAAAGAGAGCAACCAACTATGGCCACTGGCCTGTAATTCCAAGATTCTTATTCATTCATCAGGCTACTTCTTGTTGTTGTTGCTGTTTTACAAGCACCTTGAACGTCATTTTGATTATTCAAGTGTTATCTAATAATTGGAATTTTCAGTTAACATGTTAGTTTTATTATGTCTTCTTTATCAATATAGACAAATCAAAGGAACTTTCAGTATTTCCTGGTCCAAAAATGAAACATCAGTGAACAACAAATGAATAAATCTGGATCTAATTTAGGACAATCATTTGCTTAAAACAACTGTCTAATTTTAAGGAAAAGTGAGCTATTAAATAAGTCACATGTATCTTATCTACTATTCTAATTATGCCTGTTTTCAACATTTGAAAAGTTTTAGTGTTTGGAATTTTCCTCTCATTCCAAAAAGGAATTTCTAGAGTGTTATTATATTTTGGATTCATTTTCTCAATGATTACTTATATTTTCCCTTTGTAAGTATTATTCATGTACTACAGTTAGATGTATGCTATCACTTATTTGATATTCAATATGATATTTATCATCCATTATATGTTACTTATATTTCTAGGCACCAATGAAGCAAAGAATAAGATGGATAAAATTACTGCTATCATATAGGGAAGATGGGTACAAGACAAACACTTTAATTAATGGAAAGAATAAAGGTAAATTCTTGAAAACAGAAAATTATGAGTTTTCCAGAGTACTATGATTAAAGAAAAATGCCTATGACAGACAAAAGTTGATTTTTTAAAAAGTGTTCTTCTACTAGCTATGTATTAATGTCTCCATAGTGTCCTGATGCAATTTATTGATTTTCCCATTTTCTTCAATAAACCAACTGAACAATTAGTTTAGTCATTAAATATGTTAGTTTTTACTGCTACATACTTTCATTTTTCCATTGATGTGGAAATTTATGCATGTTGTAAATAGTGCAAAGAGCAAGAGACTTGGAATTAGGAAGGTATTTGGAAAGAGTAGATGTGGCTCAAGCAGTTGGCCACCTGCTTCCCACATGGTGGGTCCACATTCCGTCCCAGATTCAGTCCCAATTTTATTCTCCAGTTTGGTCCTGGGTTTGGTTCCAGTGCCTCCTAAAAACAAAACAAAACAAAACAAACAAACAAAAAACACAACATGCTAACAAATGAAAAGCCCACTCAGGGGAACTGATGTGGCTCAGTGGTTGAGCGCTGGGCCTTCAAGTAAGAGATCCTGGGTTCAATCCCCAGCTAGAAGCTATGTGGACACCTTTTCTTCACTTAACTTCTGCCTGACCAAATTCCTTATCCTCCTAGAGATTGCTCATCTTAGATCAATAGGGAGATTGCCATCAGCAATGAGTGACACTTAACCCAATCAATTGAATCCCTTAAAAGGGTACGTGATTCCAGCATTGAGAGAGAATTTCCCAGCTTGTCTCTGGACAGCCAACAATTCCCAGAAATCATCAAGAATCTTCACTGGACTTTCATCAGAGTTCCTGGCTGCAGCCTGCCTGCAGAATCCGGACTTGTACATCCCCACAGCTGCATAAGAGACTCCGTTAAATCTCTTACTATCATCAGATAGATCTTGTTGATTCTGTTTCCCTGTTTCCCTGACTAATACACTTACTTATTTAAGTTATACGGATGTATTACTTTGAATATTTTATTATTTTTTATTAAAGAAGCTTTAGATTACATAAATGTTATATCAGAATAAAGGATATTACAATATACCGCCACCTCCCACACTTTTCCCAATTAACAACATCTTTCATTAATGTGGTGCATTCATTACAATTGAGGAACACATACTGGATCATTGCTACTAACCACATTTTGTAGTGTGCATTATGATTTATACTTTGCACCACCCTATTTTATAGGTTTTGACAAAATATATAATGCATAATGGCCTGTATCTATAATTGCAATGCCATGCAGAACAATTCTAATGTCCCCAAATAGCCTCATATTATATATATTCTTCCCTCTCCTTCCCCTCAGGACCCCTGGTAAACATTACCTTTATATCAATGTTTTAAGTTATTCCATTACTAGAATAATAATAATTCTACTTTTGTACATAGTTGCATTACCTTCTTATGTTTGTTCATTCCTTAATCTTGAGTATTTGGGGATGATGAAGTCACTCTGCCTCTTAATATGAGAAGGCTTAGATCCCATGGGGCAGGTGGATGGACCTGTCTTGCTTGCAGTTGCAGATACTCTCTGTTTTGGGGTGATGAGCATTGTCTATTATCATCCTTTAGTTAGTTGTCATGGGTGAGTTCTAATGAATTTGGGAGTAGGTGTTGGTTGCAACTTTGCTGAGAGTCAGGCCTCAATCATCATATGAAGAGCTGGAAGATTTACATTTCTGGTGTATATTTAAAAGGAATAGTGATAATTACAAGTTCAAATAAAAGGGGCATGAATGTCATGAATTGGGAAATTATAAATGAGTCAAACTCTGAAACATTGGGGGGATAGTTATCATACATGCCAAGGTAAGTCCCACTGACAGGGTACCAAATCCTTGAGCTTGTCTGCCCTGCGTATTGTGTCTAAATGTCTTTAGAGCCCTCAGGAGCACCCCTGCTTAAGACACTGTTTACTGTGGCAGTCAGTGAGATCCTCCTGAGATGCACATAAGCATAACCTCTGTTAACTACTTCCTGTCTCACTTGGAAATCTCTTGACCATAAAAACTTAGTTTTATTTAGCATTTCCCATTTTTGGTCAAGGTCTTTTACCAAATGCATCACTAGTTGGTGCTTGGTACTAATCCCTCAGTGCCAGGGATGCTCATCCCTAGGAGTCATGTTCCATGCCAGAAGGAAGATAATGAATGTATATACTGAGTTTGGCTTAGGGAGAGGCCACATGTGAGAAACTAGGAGGCTTTCAGGAGGCAATTCTTAGGCAATATACAATACTAGGCTAAGATTCAACTTCATAAGAATGAGGTTCATAAGTAAAACATCAATTCCAAAGGCCTAGCATATTGGTCTATCTTCTTTCAGAATGTACTGCCTATGTAGTCTAGGGATTCTTGCCACTAGATTAAAGAATGTAGCAAGACTTTTCAGGATGGGAATTCAATATTCTTTTGATTAATTTTTAGGTCTCCACTCACTGAGACAGCACCCCATGTCCACTTGAACATATTCATATTACATACAGACATACCCCAGGTGCACCCCTCCCCACACTTCACTACACCACCAACACCTCACAACAGGATCCTTTCCTGCCACAGTTGCAATCCTTCTTCAACCCAAAACCTCCTGGAAATCTAAGCCAGAAAATAAATAAAGAAAAAATAAAAACTTAAAAATGAAATAAAAAAATAACAAATAAAATACAAAAGACAAAACTTTTTTTGCATTGTCTTTCATCATGATAAGATACATTATCTTTTATATACAGTGACAATTTATTCTGTCACATCTAAGTGATTTCGAGTTTGACAACTTCCTAAATATAACACATAAGCATGATCCAAATAAGAAAAAAATGACAAATTTTACTTCATTAAAATGAAAAACTTATCTTCAAAAAGCAATAAAAAATAAAAAGAAAAGAGAAGCCACAAAATGAAAGAAAATATTGGCAAAGCAAATATTTTAAAAAGTACTTATTTCCAAAATATACAAACAATATAGACTTATATCCAAAGTATATAAAAAACACTTAAAACTCAACAATAAGAAAATGAATAACCCAATTTAAAAAAAATGAGGGAAAGATCTAAACAAACACCTTACTAAAGAAAATATTTGTATGGCAAATAAGGACATGAAAAGATGCTCAATTTCGTATCTCATTAGGGAATTGCAAACTAAACAATAAAATCTTACTGAACACTTATTACAATGGCTAAAATCCAAAATATTTGCAATACCATGTTCTAGCTGGGAAGTGGAGCAACAGGAACTCTCATTCACTGCTCCATGCTACAATCTCCTTGTGAAGTAGTTTAACAGTTTTTATACAGTTAAACATAGGCTTACTATATCATCCAAAAATTACATTTCTAGGTATTTACCTAAATGATTTGAAAATATATGTCCATGCAAAAATGTGTGCATGGATGTTTATAATAATATTATTCATAATTGTAAACAAACTGGAATCAACCAAGATGGTCCTTTGATAGGTGAACGGATAAAGTGTGGTACAACCATATGATGGAATATTTTTCAGTGATAAAAAGAAATTAGTTATGAAATCATGAAAGAACCAAACGTCTACTGCAAAGTGAAAAAAGTCAGCTTTAGAAGGCTATATACACAATTATTACAAATACATGACAGTCTGAAAAAGGCAGAACTAGAGAAATAGCAAAATGATCAGTGGTTGCCATGAGTTTAGTGGGGAACGGAGGGATGCAGGTGAGAGTGGAGCAAAAGAGAGTTTTAGGGCAGTAAATTTATTCTGACTGATACTCTGCTGGTAGATACATGACATGACATTAGACCTTTATCAAAATCCTTAGAACTTTACAACATAAAGTAGACCTTAATATAAACTATGGACTTTAGTTAATAATAATGAATCAGTATTGTTCACCAATTGTACCAAATGCACCACACTAATGCAAGATGTTAATATTACGTGAAGCTGTGGGAGGGATTCTTTCTGTGCAATTTTTCTGTAAACTTAAGAAAGTTTATTAAAAAAATGCATCAATTAAAAAAAACATCAATTTATTATCTTACACTTCCATAAGACAAAAGACTTGCATATGTTCAACTGAATTGTCTGCTTAGGAAGCAAACCTTCTAATCTGAAGCTAAAACCAATAAATTCCTATTGCTATGCCATCCCATTGTGTGGTATCTATTTTAGTAGCTAGAAACTAAAACAGTGCCCCTATATGTTCTCTAAAGTGTTCCAGAATAGTATCCTTTATAAGAAATAATATTGTTTGATGGAACTTCATATGGAAAATATGCGGAAACATTTATTTAGTTAAAGGAGACAGACCCCATGCCACTAATTTTTGGTTTACTGAATTTTATCATTTTGACTTTTACAGAAAACATATGCAAACACGCATATGCACACTCAGAGAACATGTGATTGATATGTTAGCAATTTGAGATTAACTGATAGTTTCTAAAGGAACTGCAATGTTGAAGAGCAAGAGTTAAATGCAGGGTGGACCTTGAAAGACACAAAATGTGCCTTTCTTTCCTCTTCAGGCTCCCATGGGAAATAAGAACCTTGACTGTGGTAAGTGTCAGTAATAGAGTGGCTCTATCTGAGGTAGGAGACAGAACAGTTGGAGAGAAAAGGAGCAGAAAACTGAAAGAAAGCAATAAAAAATAGAGCATATGAATATGACAGTTTTAAGCAATAATAGGATGTACTTAAATGCACCAACAAAAATATGGACCAGTCACTGTTTCATTTCAGTTTTTGCTGAATTGGTCTAATATATCAAAAAACACTAATATGAAGAAAGATGGTAGACACGAACAAGACAATATTCACAAGAAATTTTTGCAACACTAAAGGATAAGTAAGTCATATCAGAGGCAAAATAAAGGATGTTCCGCTGAAGAAAAAAGATAACCTAGAAGGCCATTAAATACTAGAAGGACTGGTATGGAGCAGAGGGAAGGTCTTTGCTTACTTCAAGGTCTTTTGTACTTACTATTCCCTGTAGTTAGAAATATGATATATCCACATGAGTTTTTCCCTCACCTCCTTTATGTCTTTAAAAAATGTTACCAAAAGTCCTATCAAAATTGACTGTACATGCATCAACACATGTACTCACATGTTTTACCCCACGTATATGTTTTGTTATCTACCTAGCACTTAGTACCACCTAACATGCAACAAACATATATTTTTTATTGATTTTCTCTCTACCTCTAGTGATTGCAAATTCTAAGAGAATAAGGTTTATTTTTCCTAATTTGCTCACTGTTTAATTCCAGTGCCTGGGACAGTATTGAATCTCCAGTGCCTAGGACAGAATTTGCCACTCCATAGATGACTAATAAATAAGTGAAGTGTCTGTGTTTGGAGTTGACAATTTTGCTCATTATATAATAGAGAGGTGAAATGTGTTTCCTTATGAGAAAGTGACCTTTCAGATCATAAATGTATCATTCCTAAAATGATCATTTAAAGGAGGTGCTTTTCTTTAAAATGAAGAATCTAGAATTAAAAGTCTGAAAAAAGGGAAAAAATATCCATCAAAGCACTGAACAAAAAGTCCAATATTAAAAATAAATGTTTTCTTCTCAAGTTCTTGAAAATTGTTAATTTGTTTTTGCTAATTTATACATAACCTTGAAACACTTACCAGTCTGATATTTGAAAGTAAAGATTGAACTAAGATAGAAAAATAGAGAGTCCAGCCTTCTAAAGGGCTAAAAATCATGCAGGATGAAGGAACCAGGAAACTAATCTGCATTTTGGGATAGTCAGCCAGTTGAACACAGGCATGTCTGTCATGAAAGAAAAAGAAATTTCTCTTTCATAAGAGAGTTTATTTTTCTAGAACTGTTGAATATATTAAATCATCTTTATTTAGTTATTTATATTTTGACCTTATAATTTTACTGACTCAGTGAAAGAGTCAAGAAAATGAAATAGACAGCACAACAATGCAACTTGAATAAAAAGGAATGAATGCCACTGTCTGTCAAATCCCATTGCCACAATAGCTCTTCCAATTTATTTGAAAAATGTATAGCTGTGGAGTTTCAGCACCACTTAAAAGCCATGGAGAATGGAGTGTGTACAGTGAGATACAAATCTTCTATACCAGTAGTTCAATATATTTCTGCAGAGCTGCTTTTCAAATTTTGACACCATGCTGTTTCACAACAACAAAATCTGTGAAATATTTGCTTCTAATTGCAGTGTTTAGACACTGTGTTTAGATTATTTTCCATAAAAGAATGCCTGTTTGGCTTAGTTATTCTATATACTCTACTCATCAAGGTAATATTATCACAGTAACACCAAGTAGACTTAAACTTCAATGAGTGTGTGTCACTCATTGAACGTTGAAAAGGTGTGAATACATCACTGCTTAATTAAAAATGTTCTGACAATAAAAGGGTAAATTCTGTATGTTTCAAAATTGTAGGAAAAATCTAGAAAACAAAAATTACCACCTAGCAAATCACTTCCAGGTCACAAAATAAATATTTTTTATACTGGCTAGTTGTCATGTGAAATTCTACCCCCTATGTCAATACCCAATGAACATCTGAACATATCTATATACCCTATATTCATTCCCTGGAGAACTCCTTCCCACCCATGCATCCCCCATCAATGATACCCTATACCAGTGCTCCTCCCCTGCTATAGTTGAACCCCTCTATAATCTAAACTTCTTCAAAAATGAAGTCTAGGGAAGCAGATTTGGTTCAAGCAACTAGGCTCCCATCTACCATATAAGAGGTCCAGGTTTTGATACCCAGAGCCTCCTGGTGAAGGCAAGCTGGTCCACATGGGAGTGCCACCCTGTATGGGAGTGCTGGCTGATGCAGGAGTGCCAGTTGACAGGGGAGCACAGAGAGCCAGTGCAGCAAGATGATGCTACAAAAAGAGACACACAGGAGAGAGAATAAGAGATGTAGCAGATGAGGGATCTGCGGTGGTGCAAGAGAATGATTGCCTCTCTCCCACTCTGGAAGGTCCCATGATCAGTTCTTGGAGCTGCCTAATGAGAATACAAGCAGACACAGATGAACACAAAGCAAATGAACAGAGAGAGCAGACAATGGAGAGAGGGGGGAGAAATTTTTTAAAATGATGTCTAATATATTGCCAAATTCAATTAATAGGAAAATGAAATAGTAATAACAGGCTTAAAGATTAGAAATAGAATATATAATAATTTAGAAAAACTAAAATAAAGTAAAAATAAATTGGGGTATTAAGAACATGAAAAAGAAAAATTTATTCGACTTTTTCTTTCATCAATGTAATAGGTGTTGCCCTGAATGTATGTACATTGACAAGGCAATCTCTTCCATTCCTTCTCAGTGTCTGCATCCTTTTATTTTTTTTTTATTATGTCCTCAAAAAGTACAGGTCACAGGGAAGGCACATTTAGAATATAGCGAACTCCTGTATACTCAACATCCTTCCCCAGCAGTGATCTTTTAAAATGTGGATATAACATGTGCTGCAACTGATGTACAGATATTGAAACATAGCTACCAACCATGGTTCCATTATGGTATACAGTATAGTTTACATACTGTAATGAAGAACACTTCCATTTTCCCCCAGTTTCCCCTCTTCCAACTATTCTATTCCTCTATACCCCTCCCCTCAGGGCCCACAGTGACCACCAAGCTTCACTACTTGAAGGACAAGATTCATATATATTTGCAACAATGCTGAGAACTGGAAACACTAGTCTGTCCTCCCCTTTGGGAGTCATCTATGCTCTTAAGAGATACCCTCCCCTCTGTTTGAGAACATCAGGTCTCCCCAGGATGGGGGCAAAACATCTTCCCACTCATTGTATATGTCTCCACCCATTGATATAACCCACTATGACATGATGAGCACTCACACATTCCCAGAAGACTGCCCCAGGTGCACCCTGTGCCATATGACTCCCATCAAACACCTTAAAACAGTAACCACCACCCCCCATTATATTTTCTAAAGAGTTTTCTCAGCATTATAGTAACAACCACATTCCCAAAAATCTCCTGTGTTCACTTGCTCATCCCCAACCCTCCCCCCAATTCCTTGGACAATCTGAGCCATCCTACCAACCCCAGCCTGCCTCAAGCCTGTAAAGCCCAAAAACATAGTATGCCTATGCACCAGTCTTATCCCTTCACTACACAACTACTTACCTCCATTTTATCATACATTAGGACATATGGACATTGATTTACAACCTGTCTTCGAGTCTCTAGCTCTCTGAGAGAGCTTGAATTGCTTAATTCATATCAGAGAGGTCATGTAGTATTTGTCCTTCAGTGCTTGTCTTGCTTCACTCAACATAAGGTCCTCAAGATTCATTCATGTTATTACATGTGCTAGTACTGTATTCCTTCTTACAGTTGAGTAATATTCCATTGTATGTATATACCACATTTTGTTTATCCACTCATTTGTTGATGGACTTTGACTTGATTGCAACTTTTGGCAATAGTGAATAAGGGAAAGCGGACTTGGCCCAGTGGTTAGGGCATCCGTCTACCCCATGGGAGGTCCGTGATTAAAACCCCAGGCCTTCTGGACCCGTGTGCAGCTGGCCTATGCACAGTGTTGATGCATGCAAGGCGTGCCATGCCACTCAAGGGTGTCCCCGCATAGGGGAGCCCCACGTGCAAGGAGTGCACCCCATAAGGAGAGTCGCCCAGCACGAAAGAAAGTGCACCTGCCTAAGAATGGTGCCGCCCACATGGAGAGCTGACACAACAAGATGACACAACAAAAAGAGGCACAGATTCCCATGCTGCTGACAACAACAGAAGCAGACAAAGAATAAGACACAGCAAATAGACACAGAGAACAGACAACCAGGGTGGGTGAGCGGGGGGTGGGGGGGGAGGGGAGATAAATAAATAAATAAATAGATAGATAGATAAATCTTTTTTAAAAAATAGTGAATAATGCCATTATGAACATTGGTGTGCATGTATCAGTTTAGGTCCGTGTTTTCAATTCTTCTGGGTATATACCCAGCAGTGGAATTACTGGGTCATATGGCAAACTTATAGATAGTTTTTTGAGGAGCCACCAAACTGTCCTCCAGAATGGCTGGATCCTTCTATATTCCAACCAGCAGTGGATGATGGTTCCCATTCCTCCACATATCTCCAACACTTGTAGTCTTCTATTTTTTTAATGGCTGCTAGTTCAGTGGGTATAAGATGGTAACTCATTGTAGCTTCGACTTGCATTTCCCTAATAGGTAGTGATGTTGAGCATCTTTTCATGTGCTTTGTAGTCACTTGTATTTCTTCTTTCAGAAGTGTCTATTCAAATCTCTTGCCACTTTTTAAATATTTTTTTTGTCTTTTTATTTTTTGAAATACAGAATTTCTTTATATATGCTGGATATTAGTCTCCTATCAGATATATGGTTTCCAAATATTTTCTCCCAATGGGTAAGCTGCCTTTTCACTTTCTTGATAAACCTCTTTGAGGTGCAAAAGGCTTTAATTTTGAGAAGGTCCCATTTATCTATTTTTTCTTTCACTGTTTGTGCTTAGGATGAAATTCATGAAGATATTTCATTTTACAATGACCCATAGATGCTTTCCTACCTTGTCTTCCAAGGTCTTTATGGTCTTGGCTTTTATATTTAGCTTTTTGATTGATCTTGAGTGATTTTTGTATGAAGTGTGTGATGGCAATTATCTTTCATTCTTTTGCATATGGATATCCAGTTCTCCAAGCTCCACTTGTTGAAGAAATCATTCTCTCCCAGTTGAGTGGGCTTGGTGGCATTGTTGAATACCAGATGACCACAGATGTTAGGATCTATATCAGAACTTTCAATTCAGTTCCATTGATGAGTATGTCTATCCTTGTGACAATACCATGCCATTTTGACCATTTTGTAGTATGTTTTAAAGTCAGGTAGTGTGATTCTTCCAATTACATTTTTCTTTTTCAAAATGTCTTTGGCTATTTGGGTCCTCTTTCCCTTTCAAATAAATTTCATAGTTAGTTTTTCCAGTAAAAATGTTTTATTGATTCTTATTGGGATTCCATTAAATCTGTGGATCAGTTTGGGTAGGATAGACATCCTAATGGTATTTAGTCTTCCTATCTTTGAACAGGGAATATTCTTCTATTTATTTAAGTCTTCTTTGATTTCTTTGAACAGTGTTATGTAGTTTCTGTGTATAAGTCTTTTACATCTTTAGCTAAATTTATTCCTAGGTATTTTATTTTTTAATTTATTATTGTAAATGATATTTTTTCCTTGATTTCCTCATCAGATTGCTAATGAATGGTGTACAGGAATGCTACTAATTTTTGCACATTGATTTTATAACCTACAACTCTATTGAACTCATTTATAAGTTATAGAAGCTTTGTTGTAGATTTCTCAGGGCCTTCTATGTATAGGAACATGCCATCTGCAAATAGTGAAACTTTGACTTCTTCTTTTCCAATTTGGGTGCCTTTTATTCTGTTTCTTGCCTCAGTGATTGAGCAAGAGCTTCTAACAATGTTAAGTAGGAGGGGTGATACTGGGCATCCTTGTCTTGTTCCTCATTTTACAAGATAAGAGTTTAGGATTTCACCATTGGAAATGTTGTGAGCTGTGTTTTTTTCATATATACCCTTTATTGTGTTCAGAAAGTTTCCTTCTATTCCTATCTTTTTCAGTGTTTTTATTGGGAAAGAGTGCAGTATTTTGTCAAATGCTTCTTCTGCATCTATAGTTATGACCAGGTAATTTTTTTATTTGATCTGTTTATGTGGCATATTATATTGATTGATTTTCTTATGTTGAACTATCCTTGAATATCAGGGATGAATACCAAATGGTTTTGGTGTATAATTCATTTGATATGTTGTTGAATATGATTAGCAAGTATTTTGTTGAGTACTTTAGCATCTAGGTTCATTACAGAGATTGGTCTGTAATTTTTCTTATGGTGTCTTTGGCTTTGGTATTAGTGTAATGTTGGCTTCATAGAATAAGTTAGGGAATGTTCCTTCTATTTCAATTTTTTGGAAGAGTTTAAGCAAGATTGGTATTAGTACTTTCTGGAATGTTTGGTAGAATTCACCTGTGAATCCATCTGGCCCAGGATTCTTCTTAGTTGGGAGGTTTTTAAGGACTGATTATATCTCTCACTCTTTACTTGAGATCATCATTTTCTTCTTTCATCAATGTAAGCTGCTGATGTGATTCTAGGAAATTTTCCATGTCCTCTAAACTGAACTTCTCGTTGGCACAGTTTTTCAAAGTATCCTCTTATGATAGCTTTTATTTTTGTGGGGTCAATTTTGATATCCCCTTTCTCATTTCTTATTTTGTGTATTTATATCTTCTCTCTTTTTTTCCTGGTTAGTCTAGTTAAGGTTTGTCAACTTTATTGATCTTCTCAAAGATCCAGTCCTTTGTTTTGTTTATTTCATCTAGTTCTTTCTTATTTTCTATTTCATTGAATTCTGCTCTGATCTTTGTTATTTCTTTCTCTCTTCTCCCTTTGTGATTAGTTTGTTGTTGTTGTTTCTTTTAATAAATCCTCCAAGTGTGCAGTTAGGTCTTCAACTTTAGCTCTTTCTTCTTTTTTGATGTATGAATTTATGGCTGTGAATTTCCCTCTCAGTACCACTTTTGCTGCACCCCATAAGTTTTGATATGTTGTGTTGTCATTTTCATTTGTTTCAAGGTAGTTAACTGATTTCTTTTGAGATTTTCTCCTTGACTCACTGTTTGTCTGACAGTGTGTTTCTTAACTTCTAAATTTTTGTGCTTAATCTAGTTCTCTGACACTTGCAAATTTCCAACTTCATTCACTGTGGTCAGAGAAATTACTTTGTATGATTTCAGTCTTTCTGAATTCCTTGAGACTTTTTCTGTGGTCTACTATGTGGTCTGTCTTGGAAAACAATCCATGTGTGCTTGAGAAGAATGTATATCCTGCTGTATTTGTGTGTAGTGTTCTGTATATATCTATTAGGTCCACATCCATTAATATATTGTTCAAAGTCTGTTTCTTTATTGATTCTCTTTTGAGATGTTCTGAGTAATGGTGATAATGGTGTATTAAAGTCCCCCACCCTAACTGTAGAGGCATCTATTCCTTCTCTTAGTTTTTCCAGTGTTTGCCTCATGTATTTTGAGGAACCATGGTTAGGTGCATAAATGTTTAGGATTGTTCTTCCTTCTTGAAAGATTACCCCTTTTACTAATATGAAGTGTCCATCTTTGTCTCTCACAATAGTTTTGCATTTAAAGTCTATTTTGCCCAATATTAGTATAGCTACTCCTGCCCTTTTTTGATTATTGTTTGCTTATAGGATTGTTGCCCTTTTTTGATTATTGTTTGCTTATAGGATTGTTTCCCAGCCATTCACTTTCAAATTCCTTGAATCCTTTGGACTAATGAGTTTATTGTAGACAGCATATAGATGGGTCATATTTCCCTATTCATTCTCCCAATCTGTGTCTCTTGACAGGTGACTTTAATCCATTAACATTCAGTGTTACTACTCTCAAGGATCACTTGCATTAGCCATATTGTCTTTGGATTTGTGTTATGTAATATGTTGTTTTTATTTCTCTTTTTGTCTTTTTAGTTGTTCTTAGACTTTCCTCCATCTGTATCTCTCCTGTTTTTTTTTGTTTCTGGTTTTGTTTTCCTTCTGTTGAACTTCCTTTAGTATTTACTGAAGAGCAGTTTCTTATTGGTATACTCTCTTAGTTTCTATTTATCTGCAAATATTTTGAACTCTCCATCAGTTTTGAAAGTCATCTTTGCTGGATAGAGTATTCTTGGCTGGAATATTTTTTTCTTTTAGTACCTTGACTATGTCATACCACTGTCTTCTTGACTCCATGGTGTCACATGAGAAATCAGCATTTAATCTTATCGAGCTTCCCTTAGATGTGATGATTCTCTTTTCTCTTGCTGTGTTTAGTGTTTTCTCTTTATCTTGAGCAGTGGATAATTTGACACATATATGTGTTGGGGTAGACCTGTTGGGATTTATATTGTTTGGGGTGTGTTGCACTTCCTGGATATGTACATCCATCTCCCTCAATAGGACTGGGAAGTTTTCAGCCATTGTTTCCTTCAACAACCGTTCTGTCCCCTTTCCCTCCTCTTCTTCTGGGATGCCTATAATGCATATGTTTGTGCATTTTATGTTGTCATTCAAATCTCTAAATCCCTGCTGAAATTATCTATCTTTTATCTATCAAATCTATCTTTTTGATTTCAGATGTACTGTCTTACACATCATTAATTCTTTCCTCTCCCTCTTCAAATCTGCTGTTTTTTGCTGAGAGTGTATTTTTTATTTCTTGTATTGTACCATTCATCACCATCATATCCATTATCTTTTTGCATATGTTTTTTATTTCTTCAGTATGCTCTCCAAAAGTTTTCTTAATATCCTTAATCTCTTTATTCATTTCATTAAGTTGGTGCATGATGTTTGTTTGGAGAGCTTTGATTATTTGTTCAATGTTCTGCTCCTCTTCCTGATTTTTAGCTTGTTCATTGGATTGAGCCATGTCTTCCTGATTATTGGCATGGTTTGTACTTTTTTGTTGCTATCTGGTCATCACTTTATCTTGATGGGTTTGTTCAGTTGATTACTTTCTCCATCTATTCTTAGGTTTTATTTAGGTGCTTTTTGTATGTGTATTAAGTTTTCTCTTCGACACTTTGTTCTTATTCTGTTTTCTTGTTTTTGTCTATGTTCCCCTGAAGGAAAAAGATTAGAGCAAGGGAAAGCAAAAGAGGTAAGAAAATAAAAAGTATAACAGTAGTATTGATAGTAAATGTTAGCAGAAGAAACATATAAAACCTAGGAGAATGCATATGATTCATATAAGCAGGGTAGGGGTATAGGAATAAAAAAGTGGAGTACCTACAATGAAATGGGAAACTGAATATGGATAAGAATATAGTATGAGTTAAAGGCCAGTGTGATCAGGAGAGAGGGAAAGAGAAAAAAAAGGACAATAACATAATGAGTTAATAAAAGGCGGCGGACTTGGCCCAGTGGTTAGGGAGTCCATCTACCACATGGGAGGTCTGCAGTTCAAACCCTTGGCCACCTTGACCCGTGTGGAGCTGGCCAATGTGCAGTGCTGATGTGCGCAAAGAGTGCCGTGCCATGCAGGGGTGTCCCCTGCGTAGGGGGAGCCCCACACGCAAAGAGTGCACCCCATAAGGAGAACTGCCCAGCGTGAAAGAAAGTGCAGCCTGCCCAGGAATGGTGCCACACACAAGGAGAACTG
The DNA here is from genome assembly GCF_030445035.2 of Dasypus novemcinctus. NCBI lineage: Eukaryota > Metazoa > Chordata > Mammalia > Cingulata > Dasypodidae > Dasypus > Dasypus novemcinctus. The sequence goes on from NC_080676.1 coordinate 141,781,252, forward strand.
ACACAACAAGATGATGCAACAAAAAGAAACACAGATTCCCATGTTGCAGACAACAACAGAAGTGGAAAAAGAAGAAGACACAGCAAATAGACACAGAGAACAGACAACCGGGGTGGGGGAGGGGGGAAAGGGGAGAGAAGTAAATAAATAAATAAGTCTTTAAAAAAAAAAGAGTTAATAAAAGATAGAAAACAGAATAGAAATGTTAGAAATAAAAAGCTAGAAAAATTGGGGGCTAAACAAAGACAGGTGGAATCTAAGAGCAACCACTGAAGGTAGAAGATAGAAAGATATAGGAAGGAAAAGAAATAACATTGGTAGCCAAAATCAGTACACACAGAAAAGGGGAAATTGATGAAAAGGAAGCACAGCAAAACAAGAAACAGCACCTAATAGAAAAAAAGAAAAAAAGTAAAACAATAGGGTGAGGGGAAAAAAGGAAGGAAAGACAAGAAAACAACAACAATGACAATGAAAGACAAGCCCTCAAGCATGATGTCAACCAAACATTAAGAAAAATCAGACTTTCCTCTTAAGACCCTGTGGAGCTTGTCAGGCTTCTGGTGCTTATCAATTAATTACCCTGCAGCTTTCTCCCTGCAGATTTTGAGGTGGGTTTTAGTGAGTAAATTAAGTTATGTAACAAATGTAAATTTTTTTTTTAGGAAAATTAAGGGACCCAAGGGAAGCTAATACAAAGATAATGTATTTGTTTCCCTGTCTCAGAGTATCACCTAGATGTTTAATATCCTTGTGGGTCACTACTCTAAGAGGAGAAGGGAACTGAACCAGAGACCTTGCACATTCAAGGCTGAAACTCCACCACTGAGTCAAACCCTCCTTCTGGGTCTACTTGCTCCTCAAAAAGAGTCCCTTTCCTAGTGCAGGATTGACTCTTTGCAGTTGAATAAACTGATTAGGAATCTGTCCTTCCCCCTTTCTCCCTTTCTCACTTCCATCTCCCCCAGGGCAGCAGGAAGCCACTGTGAGAGCTCCCCTCCAAGATTCAAATGGGACCCTGGTGAACCAACTCAACACAGAAAATATTGACTCTCAAGTCTCTTTGAAAAAGGGTACCCACACCTTGCCAGGAACCCTAAACATGTTCTTGGAAGTCTGCCAAACACTTCCTACTGTTTCCCTCCCTTAAGTGTGTCGCACAAGACTAGTTAATTGCCTGACTCCACCTTCTCCAGACCAATTTTTCCTATTCCAGGAAGTTTGGGTGAATCAGACTGCCTCAGTGCGTTTGCCTCTTATCCCTTCTTAGTTTCATCTCAAACCAGCTGGTATGCTCCTCAAAGCTCTAAAAACAGGGGTCCAGACAATTCAACCACAGTTGATGGACCCCTCTGCACCCTCACCAGATCCTGCCGACTCTTGGAGTTTTTCCAAGACTGTTGGGGTTGGGGAACACTGGGGTTCAGGGTTCAGGGAATGCCAGGTTCAGGGAATGTGGGTTCAGGGAATGCAGGGTTTGGGGAATACAGGTTTGGTGATAGCAGGTTGAGGGATTGGGGGTTCGGGGAATGCAGTGTTCAGGGAATGCCATGGTTACCTGCCTTAAGGGAAGGGCTTAGTCTTTCCACAGCTTCAGCCACAAGCACTAAAACCCTAGAGTTTTACCTTGAGCAATCACTCTTTTTGTCACACTCTCTCCAGATAGATGTCCAGAAGCCTCCTGCTTTGTGGGTTCCCCAAAACAGCTCACTCAGTCAGAACTTTGTCCCTACTCAGCCGTTTTATTGTAGGAGAGATGATGTGGGTTCTCTTACTCTGACGCCATCTTGCCCCACCTCAGGAACACTCTTTCACTGTTGGTAGGAATGTAGAATGGTGCAGCATCTATGGAAGACAGAATTTGCAGTTCCTCAGGAAGCTAAATATAGAACTATCCTATGATCTGGCAATCCCTTTAATAGGAATATATTCAGAAGAACTGAAAACAGTGATGTGAGCAGACATTTGAACAGTGATGTTCATAGCAGTGTTATTCATAATTGTCAAAAGCTGGAAACAACTCAAGTGTCCATCAACTGATGAGTGGATAAGCAAAATGTAGTATATACCTATGACAGACTACTATGCTGCAGTAAGAAGAAATGAAATTGGGTCACATATGATAACATGGATGAACATTCAGTACATTATGCTAAATGAAAAAAGCCAGAAACAAAAGGTAAATATTATATGGTATCACTAATATGAACTAAATACAAAGAATAAACACATGGCATTAAATCTAGACTATAGATTACTAGGAGATAGTTTGAGGCTGTGAAGGGGTATTAATATATAATACATGCAGAATTTTTAATTAGTTTGACTGTAAAAGTGTGGAAATGGATAGAGTTGATGGTAAAACATTAGAGTGAGTATAACCTATAGGGCTGGTGTACAAATGAGATTGTGGCTAAAAAGGGGTATTCTAGGGATAGAAATGTTAATTGAAAGAAAGATAGAAAATCTAGGGACTGAATAGTATAATGAACTCAGTGATGGATGAGGATAGTGGTTAATAATATAAATACAAGAATGTTCTTCTATGAACTAGAACAAATGGATGTCACTATTAGAAGTTGGTAAGAATATGGCAATGCATAGGAAAAATACAATTACTGTAACTTATGGACTATAGTTAACAACAATTTTGTAATGTTCTTGTGTCAATGTCAAAGAAGATACTATTAATATATCAATGCTGAGTCTCAATAATAGGAGTAATGGGATTTTTTTTTCTTTTGGACTAAGGAAAATGTTCAAAAATTTACTGAGGTGATGACTGCATAACTCTGTGATGAAAATGAGAGCCACTGAGTCTGCACTTTGGATAGATTGTACAAAGAGTATAACACAGTGAACCATGTGGTTGAAGATGGATTGTGGATGACAGTGCAAATGTGAGAACATTCTCCTCTGAACCGTAAGAAATGTACAATACTGATACATGGTGTTAATAATAGAGGGTATGGAAAAAATACCACTACAGCTAGTGGTAATATTCTGATGATGTTCTTTAATAATCTGTAACAAATATTCCACAACAATATGAGGTGTTGGTGGAAGGGTGTTGTATGGGATTCTGCACCTTATGCATGATTGTTTTGTAAGTTCACAACTTACCTAATGAAAATATGTATTTTTAAAAAATAAGCTTTCTGGCTGGTAATATATTAAAATAGTCTAAAATCTCAACTAGTTATCTTTACAATGTAAAAAGGTGTATCTTTTCATATGAACTTAAAATACCTTTTAGAATAGCCCTATGAACATAGGTGAGTCTGTCACTCTCACCTGAAGGAAAGTCTAACGGGAAGGAGTTTAATTTGCAGGGATTCACTTGAAAGCTTGATGGAAACACAGTGTAAAACTGCTCAACCAAATGGGTCAGTCATTAAGAAGAGGATAAAATTGAAGTAAAATTATTTATTCTTGATAAACATTACCCACTGCTAGTAAATACATTTTTCTGACATTAATTTATTCATACAGCAAAAGTTTATTGAGCATGATATGGAGAAAAAAATGAATATAGCCAATTGTCTCAGGAGTTAACAATATGTACCTATGCAATTAATAAGTAGAATTTCTCTTTTTCAGGTAAGGAAGCCAAAAACAAAATTTTGGCAATTTGTTTAGATATCATGGATTCATTCGCAATTTTGAGCTGCTATATATTTTTAATAAAAACATGATCTGGCAAAAGTAATTCTACTATTAACCTTGATTGGTATATAAAAACCTTAAAAGACCATGCCCTTAATAGTCATAACCAAATTATTCATAATAGCCAAATAGGAGAGACAATTCAAATATCCATCAACTGAAGAATGAATAAATAAAATGTGGTCCTTACAACAATGGAATATAATTAGGCAATAAAAATAAATGACATACTAAGATAGGCTAAATATGGGTGAACCTTCATAACACTATGCTAAGTGAGAGAAACCAGTCATGTAAGACCACATTTTATAAGATGCTATTCATTTTAAATATCATATAGAATAGGCAAATCCATGTGGAGAGTAATGGGGCCAATCTGTTAAGGGATCTGGTGTTTCTTTAGAGATGGACAAAATATTTTAAAATTGATTGTGGTGATGGTTGCAAAACTGAATATACTAAAAACCATTGAATTCTATACTTTAAATAAATGAATGGTCTGTTACATGAATGATATCTCAATGGATACTATTTCACCCCCTCAAAAAATGCTATGGGCTGTAGCCATACTGTCTTATTTAAATTACCAATGCATAACATTATAGTAGGTTTACTTGATTAAATCCTGTGCCTTATTTTCTATCATCTATATGATAATTATAAAAATAGTGCCCATTATTACTGTTGTGGACATTTAAATATATTAATACATATAAATAACATATGAGTGCCCGGCATACTCTCAGTGCTAAATATGTATTTGCTCCTGCTGTTGCTGTTAACTCTTCTACCAAGACTACCAATAGTATTAATATCAACAATAATAACATTATTATTAAACTTATTATTATGACCATAATTGTTATCAGTTCAACCCTATTCACTTAATATGTGAAAAAAAAGGCATCTAGCCTCCTCATATTACCTTATCTCCTGCATATGTCGTTAAATCTTAGCTACATTTCTACTTAGAGTCTGTCATTTTTTTTTTAATTGATTGAATAAGAAAGTCTTGCTTCAGGACTTAGACCCATAATTCTTTGTGAAAAGACTAGCATTTCATTAGGAATAAAGTGTGAGGTTAAGTATTTTTTTCTACCAAGAGCAATGCAAATATTATGAGCACATTCTGTTCAATTAAAAACACATCATTGAGCTGGAAAATGGCTCTCGTTGCACAACAGCTCACTATATATTTTCAAGCAGGATGGCAGAGTTACAATATCTGCTTTGCAGCAAAGATATGGGATAGAACACATCCACCAGGAGATTGACTATACCTACTTAAAATTTTTCACATAAAATCCTCAGGATATTGTTTCTCCAAAGGGAAAACAGAAAATCTTTAACTATTATAATCTCTATTCTCTTTTATATCTTCACATCTCTGTAAGTCTTGATTTAGACTAAATGCATCATTATCTTTCACATATCCACCTAAAAACACAATTAAAGTCAAATAGAATAATGAGTGGCATTACAAGGAATACTAAGTAGCACACCCAGAATGAATTCAAGTTCTCCATATGTTGCATAATCACACATATTAACTAATTTGCACAGAGCCAGGCATAGAAAAAAAGAATTCTTTGATGAATAAAAATCAGAATGTTTGAATTAGTCAGTTAATTTTGGACCAAAACTAAGAACCATGAAGTGAGCATAAAATGTAAAATCTTTTGAGACATGAATTATTTCACTAAGGTTTGTCTTCATGATATGCTTCTTCTGCCCTCTTATACTAATCTCAGAAAAACATGGATTTAAGCCACTGATTTGCCATTTACTAATTGGGTAACAGTGAGTGAAACCTTAACCTTTAGAGATCTCAAATTCCAAAACTGTTCATAAAGGAGATGGATTACATCAGTGATTCAACTGGAACAAAATTCTATACCCAGAGATGTGCTTTCAACTGGGAATCCCAAAGTGCAGGCTGACTTGGTAACTACTGGGCTAAATGAATTCCAAGGTCTCTCCCAGTCTTTAAGTCTAAGATTTTATATATGTATACATATCCTAATTCAGTTCTCAACAATAATCTAGCATTGTCTCACTGGACAGTAATTCTAACAAATTAGTAGAAAACCATCCTTTAGAAGAAAAGAAACACTACTACCTTCATTTCACTTACAAAATGAAGGGAAATAAAGAAAAAACATTAAGAATATATTGATTTAACAGGCTAGAGGATAAACTTGGTTCTGTAAAACATAGTGAACACTGTTGTGGATGAGGACTGTGTTTAAGAGTACAGATATATTGGGAAGCAGACTTGGCCCAATGGATAGGGCATCTCCCTACCACATGGGAGGTCTGCGGTTCAAACCCTGGGCCTCCTTGACCCATATGGAGTTGGCCCATGCGCAGTGCTGATGCATGCAAGGAATGCCCTGCCACGCAGGTGTGTCCCCCCACCACGTAGGAGTGTCCCCCACGTAAGGGTGTCCCCCATGCCCTATGTGCAAGGAGTGTGCCCTGTAGAGCCACCCAGCACGAAAGAAAGTGCAGCCTGTCCAAGAATGGTGCCACACAGTTTTCAACAAAAAGAAACACAGATTCTCGGTGCCACTGATAAGGATAGAAGCGATCACAGAAGAACACACAGCGAATGGACAGAAAGCCAACAATTGGGGGGGTGGAAATGGGGAGAGAAATAAAATTTTTTTAAAAATCTTAAAAAAAAGAGTATAGATATAAAAATGTTATTTTATGAACTATAGCAAATATATATCAGTATTATAAAGTATTAATAATAGGTTGCTATATGGGAAAATGTAACTAATACAAATAATGAACTATAGTTAACAGTTAATATTGTTATAAATTTTAATTAGTTGTAGCAAAGGTATTATACCAATGCTAAAGCTCAATAAAAGGATGGTTTAGGAAACGGACTTTGGCCCAGTGGTTAGGGCGTCCGTCTACCACATGGGAGGTCCACGGTTCAAGCCCCGGGCCTCCTTGACCCATGTGGAGCTGGCCCATGCGCAGTGCTGATGCGCGCAAGGAGTGCCGTGCTACACATGGGTGTCCCCCGCATAGGGGAGCCCCACGCGCAAGGAGTGCACCCATAAGGAGAGCCGCCCAGCGCGAAGGAGGGAGCAGCCTGCCGAGGAATGGCGCCGCCCACACTTCCCGTGCCGCTGACGACAACAGAAGCGGACAAAGAAACAAGACGCAGCAAATAGACACAGAGAACAGACAACCGGGGGAGGAGGGGAATTAAATAAATAAAAATAAATCTTTTAAAAAAAAAAAAAAATAAAAGGATGGTTTAAGGGGTAGGGTTTCTTTTTGAAGTAATGAAAATGTTCTAAAATTGATTGTAGTCATGAAAATACAACTTTGTGATTGTACTGAGAGTCATTGATTGTACATGTTGGATGGATTATGTGGTGTGTGAATAAAACAAACAAACAAACAAAAAGATTCAATATACAAAACCAAACCAAATGGAATTCTACCAACTTTGTTATACTTCCTACTGGCTAAATCGAGGACAAACCCTGGAGAGGAAGAAGTAACACTTTGAAATGGCACATGCCATTAGTCAGTCAAAGGGGCGTTGATACAAAATACCAGAAATTTGTTCGCGTTTGTAAAGAGTATTTATTTGGAGTAGAAGCTTACTGTTACAAGCCCATAAAGCATAAGTTACTTTCCTCACCAAAGTCTGTTGTCACATGTTGGAGTAAGATGGCTGCTGATACCTGCTAGGGTTTAGTCTCCCTCTTAATTTTCAAACTCTGGTGCCAGCTTCTCCAATAGCAGCTGTAGGCTGGGATGAGTCTTATTCCTCTCCAAGGACCCATTTCTCGCCATACTCAGCTTCTCAAGGGTCTGGTCTCTGCAGCAGCATACTATCATAATGACTCATCTCTCTTCCCAGGGTCCCCGCTGTGTTTAATAGAGGCTTCTCTGTTTCCTCACATATACTTATCTGCATTCTTCTCCTTCTTGTTTACTTCTTGGGGCTCCAGTTCAAAACTCCAACTAACTCCTGTGCCTTGTTATTTGTGCCTTGTCTGTGAGTGGTGGGTGGGGACTCAAAGTACTATTGACATGGCCCAAATAAAGCCCTAATCACAATTTAATCAAGTAAAACTGAAACCTCCAAGAGACCAGTTTACAATCATACTCCAATATCTATTTTTGGGATTCATAAATAATATCAAACATCTACAGCATGTGTGGCAGTTTTAGATTATTTATGGGTCCCCCGAAAAGAGAAAGATTATGTTTGTAAACAAGTCTATTCCTCTGGAAGTGATACTCTTTGAATGAATTAGATTTTGCTGACATGTCTTGATTAAATGACCTGTTAAGATTAGGACTTTGTTTTGACCACCTCAGAAGAGCATGAATGAATGATTCCCTACCCCTTTGGTGGGCTGGTATAAATGGATACTCACTCAAGAAGACACATGGAGGAGGAGAGAGCTTTATCATGTTTGATCCTATGGCCCTGGAGAGAGCTGAGCCATTCACATCATAGTTTGCAGGTGAGCCATTGAGAAACTAAGAAGCTGAGAAAGCCTGGAAAGAAATGAGCCCTATGCCAGACTGATATAAGAAGTCCTAAGGGATGAATTCTTTGACAGTCTACAGCTGCGATCAGAAGACACTGGGCCCAGGGAATCTTACGAGGAAGAAGGAAGGAGAGACCAGGCAGAGATTGCCTGCCATCTTGCTTCAACACATGGCAGCTAACTTTGGTGAGAAAACAGCCTTGAGCTGGACTCTTTAGGGCCTTTTAACTGTAAGCTTTTACCCCAAATAAATACCCTTTATGAAAGCCAACAGATTCTGCAGACTTTGCATCAGCAACACTTTGGCTGACTAATACAGCGTGTTTTTCTTTGCCTTTCTCAAACCATCACAATTTTCTATTTAAACATTTGTTAAACTGTTACAGTCCCTTTTCTCTCTTTCCACATGCACCTTTTCATAGGCATTTCACCAAAAAAGCACCAAAATAAGTTTAGTTTACATTTTGAACATATAATTACATACTATTTTCTTCCTGATAGTTATTTGTTCTTAAGTTTCAAAGATATTCATAGTTATGATTTGGTCTCTACTCATCCACTAGATCTCATAAAAATCAGATTCTCCCATCATACCAAGTTCTGATTTCCTACTGTTAATGTTTTTCTTTTTAATTTATGTGACCTGTGATGAAGTCATAATTCATACTAAATGGTCACCTGCACAAAATCTTGCCTTGTCACTTGAAATAATAGGAATATTTTTTTGTTTCTTTTGTGGTTTTTGATCTCTTTTCCTTCAAATGAGTGAAGCAGGCTAGAAAGACAGGGAATCCATAGATGGATCTGGAACCTGGCAGAGAGTCCACATGGACATCAATAACCCCAAGATGGCTGCTGGAAGACCCCTACCCCCAAGACCCTCTATTCAGAACAAAGACTTCCTCTGGAAGTCAGGAAAAGCCCCAGATATTCCCCAAGGACTTTATCATCGGGCCTTCACTGGGGGATTGGTGGGTGGGTTAATCAATCAAAACAGCAAACAGCTGAAACCCCTCCCCTGCCATTAACAAAGGGGTGGAGTAATTAACAGTTTAAAAAAACACGTGGGGCCTAAACAAGTGCTCTCACCCTCCACTCTCTTGACTCAGGACCTGTTCCCGCCCTCTGAGCTCTCACCATTTTTCCACTGCCATGTGGCCACACAGTTAAACCTGGAGATTTATAACCTATAATGGGGAACTGCAGTCTGTAAATTAGCCCTCCTTATCACTTTTCACCCCCCTCCTCTCTACCTGGGACTCCTGATTTGTTATTTTCTCCAGTTCTTCTGTCACCCTACCTAAATAAATTACTCCCCTAACTCACCTGGTGTGCTCTTGAAATTCATTTCTGCCCTATAGCCAAAAACCTAAATAAAATCTAGTAACATGAGCACTTGAGTCATTCTTCTGTGTGCATTTGGGACAACTTTAAAGTTCATTGATTTACTGATGAAAGAACCTTATAGAGTTTGGAATGATTTTAAATTCCATTTCACTTCTTTTAAGGAGTATCTAAGATTACAAAAGCAAATAGGATTAGTCTTAATTTCCCAGGCTTCTATAACAATTGCCATAGAATGTGTTGGCTTAAATAATGGGAAATTTTTTGGCTTATGGGTTTGAGGTAAGGAAAACTCCAAAATCAAGGTGTCTGAAGAATTTGGTGTTCTAGTGCTAGCCTTAGTGGATGCTTGGGTTATTGGCTTTCCCCTCCTCATGGCCATGTCTTCTTTTCCAGGTTCCTTTAAATTCTGGCTTCTAGTCCTCCATGTGGCTTTCTTTATATAAAGCCTCCAGCAATAGGAGTAAGGCCAAATCCCAATCAGGTGGGTCACATCTTAACTAAAAAGAAACATTTAAAAGGATCTATTTACAATGGTGTCTTAGTTTCCTTAGCTGCTCAAGCAAATAGTATGCAATGGGTTGGTTTAAAAATGGGAATTTTTTAGCTCAGATTTTGAGGTTAAGAGAAAATAAAGTTCAAATTAAGTGATGCCTTCTTCCTGAAGGGTGGAATTCTGGGGCTGGCTGCTGGTTATCCTTGGGCCTGGGCTTCTTTATCACATGGCAAAGCACACGGCAACCTCTCCTGGCTTCTCTGTTCTCTTCTGGGTTCTGTTGATTTTCAATGTCTTGCTTCCACTGGCTTTCTCATTATTTGTCTGAGTTTCTGCTTATAAAAGACTCCAATAAAAGGATTAAAACCCATCCTGATTGAGTTGGGCCACATCTTATCTGAAGTAAGTTCATCAAAATGTAAGTCCAACCCCACAGCGATGGATTAAGTTTAAGAACTTGTTTTTCAGGGTTACATTCAGCTCCAAACAACCATAAATGTGCTCTCACCTACAGGAATGGATTAAGATTAGGAATCCATGATTGTCTGCTTCAATATTAAATATTTTCAGAATATATAAACACTCTAGGACTCACTGGGACACTGCTATCTGTGATCTAGGGAATGGTTACCCCCTTTTTGTCATTACCAAAGTCAAATTTAGATTTGTGTTTCTGTTAGATTTTTCATCGGGATTTCACAATTATCAAAGATTATATTCAAAGTAGATTTCATTTGCTGTTTAATGAAATAATGTTTTAAGATAATTAAATGCATGCAAATAACAATGATAGAATTTATGATATAAAACAAGATTCCCAGTATATGGAATCATTTAATTCTAGCCAAATCAGAGGAATTCCTTTTTTCACTTATTCCATTTATGCTTTATTTTTAAAAAACTAAAAAAATAATTTAGGTAAAAATATACTAGGAAATTGGACTACCATCTACCTTGTAGTGGGTCCAAGATTTGATTCCTGGGACTTCCTGGTGAAAGGCAAGTGCTCCTGAGCAGAGAGCTGGCCTGAGTGAAATGCTGGCCCATGCAGAGTGCCGGCCCACATGGCTTGCTGGCCCATGCAGGGGTGTTGTTCTGTGCAGACAGCTGGCACAGCAAGATAATGCAATAGAAAGAGACACAGAGGAGAGGCAATAAGAGATGCAGCAGACTAGGGAGCTGAGGCAGTACAAGAGATTGTGTGCCTCTCTCCCACTTCAGAAGGTCCTAGGATCAGTTCCCAATGCTGCCTAAAGAGAAGACAAGGAGACACAGAACACACAGAGAACAGACAGCACTAAACAGCAAGAGTGGGGGGTGGGGAGAAATAAATAAAAATAAATCTTTTAAATATATATATATATGTATATATATATATACACTGAAAATTTACCCAGACCCTTATTATTGCCCAGAGGTCTAAACGTTCCAGGACTGAACCACATGCAATGTTGATTGGAACATGTTGCTCCTAGAAAATGTATTGCTATTATCAAAAAAAAAAAAAAAAAAAAAAAAGTTCCCTTTATTTAGAGAGGCAGGGCCTTTTATTTCATAGATATTTTCTTATATTCATAGATTACTCTCCATCAACACAACTCTTTCCCTAATACATGTTTCAAGTGCAATATTTTAATAACATTGACACTGGCTGACTAACTGAACAAATACTGTTTTTAAAGCTCTCAATTAAGCACTGTATATACATATTAATATTCAATCCTTTCAATAATCCAGAAAGAGGTATTTTTATACCCATTTTATAGATGAAGAAGTATAACAATGAGCAACATCTGCAGTAGACTTTCTAAGATATTTCTTGCTTTTGCATTTGGATTCTTTACAACTAGGCTGCAAAGCTTCTCTCTGCATTCTGTCAATCTCTCTTCTTCCAATTTATTTTCCCTTCTGCTTTCATAATGATTTTTATATAGCATGCTTACGTGATACTACTGAAAAAACTCAGAGGCAGTTTTCCAACCATGTGCAATTAGTTGCAAACATCCCCTCCTTTTAATACTGCTTTTTCACATGAAAAAGTAAACCTTATCTTTCAAAATCATCATGGCTTATTGATAGTTGTTTTTTTCAGTTTGCCAGTATATTTGTTTTTAGGAGGTACTGGAGATCAAACCCAGGGCCTCGTGCTTGGGAAGTAGGTGCTTGGGATGTACCTGAGCTACATCCACTCCACTGTTACTTTTTAAATTAAAGTTTTTTCTCCCACTGAAAGCTGACTAAAAATATATTTTCATTAACATTTTTGTTTCATATCTTTTGATTAAAATGAAAATGAAATTTATCCTTCAAACCTTGTGTCTAATTGTTCCAGAATGATTGAGAAAAGACTTTAATAGTAGTGATTAACAAACAAAAGTTCTCACTAGTTTGTAGGAAAAGATAGCATTTTAGAAAAAATTACTTCCCTTAAGACTTCAGATTCTAGTTATAATTTGCATCTGTCTTGTGATCTCACAAATGACATTTCTTTAAATATTATCTCATTTATTAAAATATCTTTACATATTAGCATGCAAAACTCCATATAATTCATTCTTTTTATTAATAAATTCAACTGATTTTGCTTTGTTTACATAGAATTAAGTAGAGCAATAACTATTTTTAGAAACAGATGATAAAATTTTACCATTCACTGGATAGGCATTGCTTTTGTACACTTTATGAATAAATTTTTAAAAAACAGTGGCTTCTTCACAGTCTTCCTAGAATATCTGTTTAAAAAATTCAATATCTTTTAATTAATATCTTTTTTCCATCTTTTTTTAAATTACTTCTTGGATTTTACTTTATGATTCTTTTTCTCCCTCTCCTTTTGTTTCCCCTCTGACTACCTCAAACAAAAAAGAGGAGAGTAAGTAAAATTTGTCTATGGCTCAATTACCTCCTCCACATCTCCCCCAAATAGTTCCTCTTCCTCTCAGTCCACAGTCTTCTCTCACTATCTGTCAGTCTCACCTGCCCTGGATTCCATTACAGAATGATTCTGGACTGGCTTACATGAATCTTCTGTACCACATCCACATAGCTAACCTAATCGAACACTCAGAAATTTGAACAAAGGAAATAACCAGAAGAACTATATTTTGGGAAGTCATGGAAAAGACAAGTGAAAGGTTGACATGAAAAATTTTTCCCATCTCCTTATATTTTATTTCCATTCCCAAGAAATTGTGCCTTTTAGAATCAGGCATTCTCATTCAGGGTGTAGATGCTAATGAAGAGGATTATGAATTGGCATCACTTTTACTTGTTTTACTTGTTTCTCCAACAATCACAGTGTCACAAAGGATAATTTTCATTTCTTGTTTAGCAATCTACTCCAGTTAACTGGAAAATAGCTGTCCATAGGAGAAGTCTCTATTCAAAGGAGTTTGTATTGGCGAACTTTTTGTCAACTTGACTAGGTTATGGTATCCAGTTGTTTGGTCAAACAGCTTGCTAATATGAGGATATTTCATAGATAGGTATAGCATCTACAATTATTTGACCTTAAGTAAAAAAGATTGTCCTGCACAATACGGGTAGGTCTCATCCAATCAGTTTGAGATCTTAACAGCAAAAACCATTGGTCTAAGGGATCAAAAATAATTCTGCCTCAAGACTACACCCTCCATTCCTTACTGAGTTTCCAGCCTAAGGAATTCAGACTGAAGAATACAATATCACTCCCATCAGAATTTCCAGCCTCAGTCTGATCTATGTTAAGACTTGCCAGTGCAAATACACGGGAGCAAATTCCTTCTAATAAATCTCAGAGTTATTTCTGTTCCTCTAGAGATCCCTGACTTTACAGATTTTTTAAAAAATATTCAGGCTATCCATGCATGTCAGATAATCTCACTCCATTCAACCACTGATAGAGATAATATTTACTGCATAAGGAAAATATAACATAAAGAGTTCCAGCAGTGAGAAGAGGGGCATTCTTTACATAGCTCCTCGTGACCCTATGGGCCCAAGGGAAATGGGTCTTAGTAGTTCAGTCAAGAGTCAGAGTATCTGGCTGAGTCAGAAGAACCATCTTGTGGCTGGAGTAAAGGCCATTTTGTGTTTCTTATCAATCTATTATTTTTATATTTAAACAATTATTACTTTTGGTGTGGTAAATTTTGTAACATAATATGAAGCAACTTTAACCATAATTACAAAATGATATTCAAAGAATATATGGACAGGTTGTCTATTCTCATAACATTGTTGTTTAGGAAATTTATGCTAGAGAATTCCCTTACTGAATTTTTCATCATGAACTTCTAATATATATATATTTGCTGAATGCTTAAAAAAGAAAATAATTTGAATTGAATTGTATTTCAAAGATAGTTAATAATGACAGGTGACATTTATTGAGTCCATATTATAAACCCATCACTATGCAAAGATATTACCTATATCACTTGTGTTAATCTGCACAGAAACTCTTTTAATACCTTCATTTTATAGAGGAGATATGACAGTTTGAATTTTTTCTTTTTTTCCCAGAAAAGATCATATTCTTAAATGAAACCATTCCTGTATGGAGCCCTTTTATTGCATTAGATTCAATTAAGAGACCTTTTGATTAGATCACTTCATTAGATCGCTTTAGGGCGTTTGACTGTACTATGTCAGTAAGGCTGACCCAGGTTGGTTCTCTGCCCTCTTACTGGGGTCTTACTAAAACTGAGAACTGAAAGTAGAAACTTGCACAGATAAAGGAAGCTGCTGTGTGAGAGAAAGGATTGCCTATAGTCGTAGAAAGACAAAGAAGCTTCAAGTGGTAGAGAGGGATCCCAGAGCCTGTGTATGCTCTAAATCAGCAGAGCACAGAGGTATGGATCATGGCCCGTGAGAGGCTAGACCCACAGAGCAGCTCAGAGCTGAAGAGATGTGCTCTGCTCTGTTTTTGATTGCCTACAGCTGAGCTCCTAGATAAAGCACCCTGGAGGAGATGGCAGAGATCCAGATGGAGAACCACAATTTTGCTGTGCCACATGACTAGAACCCAAGATCCAACAAGCAACTCAACTTTGGTGCAAAAACATCTCTGATGATGTCCTGCTTTGGACATTTTCACAGTCTTAGAGTGGTAAGCCTAATAAATCCCCCTTATAAGAGTCAACACTTTTTTTTTGTTGTTATTTTTGCATCAGGAACCTTAGCAAGCTAAAATGGGAGGTAATTGAGACAGGTTAATTCACTTCCCTAAGTCAGTTAGCTAATAAATGATGAATGTGGGGTTCTAACCCATACTTTATACAATAAACTTTCACACTCTTAACATTAAAATAAAATAAAGTAGTAAATAACAGCCATGAGTGCAGACTAGTTTATTAGAACCTTGATCTATTGAACTTGTCTTTCTATTCCCTCTTCCCTTACCTATGAATAGCAAGCTCATTTTTCTATGGTCCATCTCTTCTAAAGCATCAGAACATAGTCACTATCTTTCCTTGGTTTATGTTCTTATAAAACTCAATAAAAATATAAGGTCTTAATTACTCTTGTCCCAGTTACTTTATCTTATTTGTGGGGAAAAAAAAGGCTTCTGGTCATATCTTACTAAGGAGAGTAGCATTCCTTCATCTGTGTTATAATTTCTACCAGTCATGGTTAATATTTAATTTAAAATCAGTCTAAGATATTAACTTCCAATAATATTTTATGAGCAGCATGTTCTTCTCCTATTTTCAGATTCACAAGGAAGCAATTCATTAATGATTTCCACACATCCCCAAAGTTGACTCTTACATCTACATTTTCAGACCTGACTTTTGCAAATTTATAACTCCTCTTCCGGATGGAAGAGTCCCATTGTTTTCCCTCAAAGGTGAAAAAAGCACTCTACCAAGGACAGCTTCTCTCCAAGGCAAGAATTATCCTAAGGTTTCATGAAAATAAATTTATAATAAGCTAGATATTGACTTGACTTTCCCTTGAGTAAAGCCCCACATTTATCAAATTTGAATAACCAGAATATGAACTAGTCATGCATATTTATTAAATAGGGACTAAATATTCATAATACCTTCACTGTAGACTCATTTATATTTCACCTTGCTTAAATCCCTGACTCACTCTTTAATTCTGGTACAATTGAGAAGTAATTACATTTGGGAACTTACAGGGTAAGGGACTGGAATGGGAATTGATCAGAAACCTCTTCATTACTTTTGATAATTTCATGTAGCAAATGGATTTTTGCTTCAGTATTAATATTTTTCATGAGTTTGAAGTAATCTTTTATTGAATTTTCAGAGCAATTAAGATAACCTTTAAAATATTTCAATATACTGAAATTGCACTTAGCATACCAAGTAAAACTAATTTTTCCCATATGACCTTCTCTTACTCATATTGTTGAGCTTAACACTCTACACAATATCTCTCACTAAATAATGATAATCATGTGTAATTGTAGAATCCTGTGAAAACTATAGGTAATAAAAAAGATAAGGGAAATATAACATGCTCTTAATTATTTCTTTTAGTATTTCTAATTGTTTTTGATGTTTTTTTATGCCCAAGTGGCCATTTCTTTTCTGTTTTCTTTTTGATTTTCTTACATTTTAAAAAAATAAGCTAATTTATCAGCTGGTTATTTAAAGACAATCTTGAAACTTGTGTTTTCTACTGTAACTCCTATTTTAACTTTTTTCTTTAATATTTTCCAAATAAATATATGTATACCCCAAAGTCTAATTTAATGTGAAAAGTCTAACAAAGTGTTTATTTATTTCCATCATTATTTAAGATGGATCCTGGCTTGAATTTTCTTGTTATTTTTTGCCCCTGTGACTACTCCTTTCAGTTCAAAACACACTGAGGCAAGTATTGATGGTCCTGACTCTTAATTGCCAAAGGCTAAGAACACATGGAAGTGGAATACAATTTACTGAAGTTTGGAGAGTAAAGAAAGTGATTATTTCACAACACTAGGAATTCACTTAAAACTAAATCTCAAGTTATCACTCAGTCATTACCCCTCCAGGAAAATAATGCTACCTTTTTTGTATTCATTTTTGTTGCCAAATTTCTGAGTCTCACTCTCATTCCCCAGAGCTTTTTGTATATTTTCTTATTTCTAATTCCCTAATTGTCCCAAAAGTCCTCCTTCTTTACCAAACTAGGAAAGATCCAAAAATCTGATTACCTGATCACACAGAGAAAATTAATTTATTTTTTCTCTCCATCTTCTTCTAGTCCAGCTAAGGTTTTTATTTTTCATAAATGAAACATCCTTTGTAAGCTTTCCTTACAAAGACCAGCTACCTAGAGATGAATTCTGTTGTTCCACTAATAGGAAGTGTTCACTTTTTATTACTTTCATATATTTTGATATTCCATCTTCAATTGATTTATAGATTCACAGATAATCTTAGAATATCACTTAATTTTGTAACTTTTAATTTTATTCCATTTTAATAGAATGAACTTATTTTTAAAATAAATAACCACCAAGCTGGATAGCATAGAATGAGAAAAATAGAAAATAAAGATAAATATTAAGCCTCATAGAGAGTCTCACATATATAAAAATAAATTATTTCAACCTTATTGCCTAATCCAAAAGCAAGATGAGAAGTGAGATCCACACTTTAAATTTAAATATTGTGTACAGTTTTTATTTTAAAAAATAAATGCCCTTCCTCATCTATCATATATTTGCATAACTGTAAACACATTAAAAATTCTTCAAGATGTATATTTAGACAAAAAGAGAAATTGACAGTGTTTACTTTGCCACAAATTTCCTACACTATTTTTATTTCTATGATTGGAAAAGCTTTTTAAAAATTAAATTCAATGAAAATACCTATTGCTTAAAATACCACATTACAAAATTCTTGCTTTGCTGGAAAGTACCTAGTTTTAAAAGCAATGGATTGTAGAATTATGAGATGCTGAGAATATGAGAATATGGGGACATAAAGAAGGCTTCCCTTTCTTTCTCTCCAAATTCCTGTCAGCCTTTCTTAACTTAAATCTAAAAGTGTCAGAATGGGTTCTCCCTTAGTTATTTGGAGTCAAGATTAAGATGCGTCCATTCTAGCCCTGATTCTGGAAAAGAAGGGCCTAAGGAATCCAGAGAATTCCACTTTGTCCTGTAATGTGGAATAAACTTCTCTTGCCAGGTATTATACTTTAGCCCTTACCAGCTACAGATCATTTGGATTCCCAATACTTGTATCATACTTCAGCCTCAATCAGCTAATAAAAGTCAAATTATAATGTGACTAAAAAAAAACAAGGGCCAGAAAGATGTTTTTCAGTACAAAGGATGGGAGGAAGGAAGGAGGGGAGGGAAGAAAGGAGGGAAGGAGGGAGGAAGAAAGGGAAGGAGGAAAGAAAATGACAGAAAAAGACATAGCAAAATACATCTCCTGGAAGAGACAGTACACAATTTGAACCAAAATACAATTTAAAAGAATCAAGCAAAACCACCCTTTTTTAGTTATCAAATCTGATTTACAAAGTAAACAAACCAGTAGATAACTTGAAGAAGACAATCAGTGTTAATATTTAAATTAATAGCTGCAATGCCACAATGAAGAATTATTTCAAGACCCAGGGAGTATTTCAAGTCTATAGGCTATTCATGTAGAAAATACATAAGAATGGGAAAGAGATAATTACTTCATATGATAGAAGCCATATAGTTGCCAGTTCATAAATAAATACAATGAAAACTATAATAGACTTGGAAAAAGGATTTGAGATACCAAATATTAGAGTAAAAAAGTTCAAGAAGAAGGGGTAGAGAAAGAGGAAGAGAAATAATTATCAGATGGCAGACAATAATTGAATAAAAAAGAAGGAAAAAAAATTAGCTGACGCAATTTTGACTCTCCAAAGATCCAGGGAGACCTGAGTCACCACTCTCCAGGAGAAATAAAAGACACATTACAAGTCATATGTTGGTAAAATAATATATCCTACAGATAATGATAAGATATAAGCCTCCAAACTGAAAGAACAAACAACCTAGAAGGAAACTAAATCATACCCACTCTGGAATAGGATTATGCATCTGCAACACTAGAAGCAGGAAGAGAGTGGAATGATATTTATAGACTGCTGAAAGAAAATTGTCTACAACACAAAAATCTTATATTTTATCAATAAAGCTTCTCCTTCAAATGTAAAAGGAAACAAAATTAAAATATGCACGAAGTAGAGTCCATCACCTATGTGAGATTAAGCAAAAGATTGAGAGCAGCAGACGCCCAAGTTACAGAAATACAACTTATTATCAATAGTGAGCATTGGCTGTCTTTTTCTCTATATCTTTCTGTCTCTCTCTCTCTCTCTCCTATTTCTATCTTTACATATAGATTGGCTTAAATTAAAACAAAGAAATACATGTAGTTATTTACAAATATGTGTGCACTCACAAACACATAAGTGTGTGTGAAATTAAATAATTATAGCTCATTTGTAAATATGTTACTTACATAATAAATAATGACTTCTTTTTGAAGTAGGAAAGAATATTTCAAATAATTTTCATCCTTGGAAATGGACTACAGGGGAGACAGGCAAGCAAAAGTCTTCCAAAACTCTCGTCTTACTGAAGGGGAGAAAAGAAGGATATGTTGGAAATGAATGTAATGTGGAAAGAGTAAGAATAGAGCTTATTGGTTTGAAAATATACAGGTTTTGATAGAGGTCATAGTAACTTCAAATGATAGAAGCCAAATAGGTTCAAGAACTCAGAGAAAAAGAAGATAATTAACCACTAAAGGATCTAAAAATGCAGAACAACCAAATTAACAAGGAAAAAAAAAGTCACAAATGACAACTTGACCGAACCAGCAAAGACAAGCAAATATAAAGGACACACTAATGTAAAATAATAAGCAAAAATAAATGCTACATGAACTGTATAACATTGTGAAACCTCATGTGAAATAAATATGCGTAATATTGCATATATAAGACTTTCTTTGAAACTGAACAAATGTATGTTAACGTTACAAGATGTTAATATCAAGCAAAAATACAATCAAAGCAAACTATGGACAGTAGAATATAGTAATATATTAATAATCTTCCAGTAAGGGTAAAAAAATGGAAATGTACTAAAAGAAAGTACTAGACACTTTGTACTACATATTGCTTGACTCCATCTACACAAAATATAAATACAAATAAACTAGAGAGACAGAAACAGAATAGCAGCTATGTATGGCAGGGGAAACAGAGAGAGATTGAGAGGTGATGAGTTTTTGTTGGTTTGTTTTTCTCTTTTTTGTATTTTATTATTATTATTGGAATAACAAAAATGCTCTAATAATTATTGAATTGATGAACGCACAACTATAAGATTTTACTAAATAGCATTGATAGTACACTTTGTATGGATTGTATGTTTTTTTAAATATGTAGTAATAAAACTGATCTGGTTCAAAAAAGCAAAGAAATTAGAAAGAATAGCAGTACATGGGTCATGCATGATACAAACATATGCGAACAGAATGAATTTTCCCATTAAAAGGCAGATAACATTAAATTGGGTATAAAAAACTAAAACTAGATATATGTACTCCATAAGCAATGTATTTACAGGAAAGTGTTCAAGGATGGATAATGTATACATACTTTATGAGTACAAAGACTAAATTTTTAAAATAAGCCCTATAGCTCGTGAGAACTTTGAATCATAAATTAAAGAATTGAATATATAGAGCAAAAAATTTTTTTTCTAGAGAAATAAGGGCATGTGGGCATTGAGACACATACACAAACATACACACAACTAGAGAGTTTTAAATTTTTTAAAAATTAATGTTTTTGTTTTCCATGACTAATGGCCAGATAAAGAGTTAGAATATAGAATAGTATAGGATATTTCAAAATTCATTAAAAAACACTTGATCTGGAGAGGTTTTCAAGTATAGGTAACTGAGAAAACAAACAAAAGAATGCAATGTATTGATGTATTTAATACATGTTTATTGAACACAAGTTCTAGATCTGCACTGTGCAAACTCATAGGCTATCATTACATATGGCTTTTTAAATTAAAATTTTAATTGATTAACATTTTTTAAAAATTAAAAATTCACTTCCTCAGCACACTAATCACCTTTCAAGGGTCCAGTAGCTATATGTGCTACTTAATGAACAACACAGAAATCTGTCATTGATAAAGTCTGTTTACTGAACAAAGTAAAGAAGATGGAACAAAGCTGATGAAATTCCTGACCACATCTAACCTATATTAAAAAGAAATTAGCAAAAACTGTGTGTAATGAAATCAATCTTTGAAAAATAAACATTGAACTATCTTCAGGGATGAGTAAGTGTTCATATGTATACATTTAAATATTTTTGTATATGACTAATATTCAAGGGGTTAAAGCTTTTAACTTGGATTAGGCAGGTGGATAAGGGATATAGGCAGAGTAAACTATTAAAAGGACAAAAGGAGAAAAGTAATAGGAAAAGGAAATTATTACCTATCAAAAGGATACGGTATATAAACAAAATTATGCATTTGTCTAAACCGTGCTTGTCTAAAAATAAAACGGTTTTACTGTATAAGAAAAAAGTGCAATGTGCTGGTTTTTACTTTACACTTAAGTTGTGACTTTCTTTGAGTGGGAAAAATCTGAATATGTATTTTTCCCAGACATCTATAAGCTGTAGAACAAAAAGCTTAGTCTTGTTGTTAATATTTATTTACCCCAAATTAAAGGCATTGTGATTGATTTCATTAACATGTGAATTCAATTCTTTCCCAAAGAGCAGTGAAAATATTCAGTTTTCATGTCATTATCATGTAAGAATTATAAGCATGACACTATTTCAATGAAAGTCCATTCATAATCCATAATGTTAAATATTTAATAGTTTTCATGCCATACAGAGTAACTATACCATGTGAGAAAATACAGGACAAAGAGTTGTGTTCATTTCCAATGGATGGGAAAAAATTGCAATTTGACCTTTTTCACTTCATGAAAACTTAGGTACAATGAAGTCTTTAAAGGAATATAGGAAAAAGTCTGAGAGTTGTCTACTTCAACAACTACCCCTGAATCAGATAACACCTCTGCCAACTTATTCTGAAACCAATATATTCTATTTTAGATACTGTAGCAGTTTGATATAATTGATGAATTCCAAAAAAAAATATTGGATTATGTTTGTAATCTGATCTGTACCTGGGCATGACTGAGTTATCATTAGGGCATGAAGTGCCCACCCAGTCCCCACCTCTTGGTGGGTGGAGTCTCACAGATAAAAGACATGGCAAAGGACAGAGTTGGAGCTTTTGATGCAGGGGTTTTCGATGTTGGAGTTTGATGCTGAAGACTTAAGCTGGAGCCCTGGGAAGTCAGTATGAAGAGGAAAGAGAAGCAAGCCCCTGGGAGAAAGGAACCTTGAACCCAGAGAAGAGCAAGCCCCAGGAACGTAGGAACCTAGGAAGCCTGAACCCTCGCAGACATTGGCAGCCATCTTGCTCCAAATAGACTTTGGTGAGGGAAATAACTTATGCTTTATGGCCTGGTATCTGTAAGCTCCTACCCCAAATAAACACCCTTTATAACACCCAGCAGATTTCTAGTATTTTCCATCAGCACCCCTTTGACTAATACAGATACTATGTTTTTCCCTCACAGATTTAAAAAAAAGTGAAGATGAAGCTTTATCATAATAAAGCCAAATGGTTTCTTTTTAAAACTTAACAGTTTTTCATCAATTTTAACAAATGTACCACACTAATGAAGGAGGTTGTTAATGTGGGAAAGTGTGGGAGGAGGAGGGAATGGGTCATATGGGAATCCCCTATATATATTTTTATGTAACATTTATGTAATCTAAAATTCTTTAAAATTAAATAACAAATTAATTAACTAATCTGGAGAATAGACATCTTTCACATACGTACAAGTAAGACTTCCATCAAGGCACCTGTAGGAATAATTTGGTTCTTCCTCCTGAGGAAAAAAAAAAAGACAAAATCTGGATAATATGCAAAAATAAGCTTCTGAAAGAAACAAAGAGTAGCAACCAAGGCAGCTATGGCTTGGGTCAGGGATGGGAGGATTGGGAGTAGAGAGAGTCATGATCCTGAAGGAGAGTGAAATAATTTACCAATGCCTGATATTCTCTGGCAATTTTCTGCTTCAAGAATTTGTCAATCCATCAGCTCTGTGAGGTGTAGAGGCTTAGCAGATAAGGGTGGCTCAGAACGTATGGCAGTTTCCCCAATGCCAACAGACAAACTTTAGGGTTCAGAGGTTTCATATCAGTCAGGAATTGAGGGACCAGGATCTCAAGCAAAAGGAACTGCAGAGAAAGCAACCCGTAATTTGCATTGCTTTTCTTCTTGAAGCAGATGCCCATTTATAAAAGATTCAAGGGAATATGTCTGAGAAGTTTAGAAAAAAGTAGCAGGTAAGAGTCTAAAAATCTAAAGAGAGCTTTCAATGGAATTAAGTTGTTGAGAAAACAATAAAATATGGAATTTAAATCCTGCCAAAAGGAAAAGACCTGTATACATACCATGTTGCAGATAATATCCCTAAAATAATATTTCTAAGGAAGTGGAACAAACCAATTATAGAATAGTCCTTACAGAGACTGAAACCTAGTCTCAAAATTTGTCAGCCCCTAACTAGATCAAGATGTTCTTCCTTTACTTTATCTACTATTTATGTACATGTTTCTCTCTCTATATATATATGTGCATACTCATTTTTATATTTACAAGAATCTATATGTATCTATACCTTTATGAATATATTCCTATATATTTATATATTTATATGTATACTTACAGATCATAGATGACAAGGAATTACATGTCTCTGTCTATCATCTATCTTATCTATCATTTATATCCTTTCTAATATTAGGGATATACTCCTGGGAAATGAATGAGTGAATGAACGAATGAATAAATAAAAAAATTCTGGACCCTGTGTCTTCACCTTTGAAGTCTTCTGAATATATAAGGAAGAGATAGGAACAACATTTATAAGAAAAGTAAAAAGAACTAGTGTTATTCTAATTGAATAGTGCTTCACAGCTTGAAAGCCAGTTTGAGATATTGTCTTACCTAGGGGAAACCTTATGAATACGAATTCTGTTATTAGTTAATTGGTGAAATTTTAATTCTTATTATTTTAACTTATTAGTTTGTAGGCTTTAGTAAAATAATAGTTTACTTTTGGCATGCCAGGAAAAGAAACATTCTTTGGAAATTACCCTTTGTAATAATTTTGTAAATGAACTATATTTGTGATATTTCATGTTTGACTTAGTTCCTAGCGAATTTACAAATTCTTTACAAGATTTGAAATTACAAATTAACTTGTAGCCCTTCATAAACTTAAAGGAAAGATGGAATTTATGTAAGTTGTTTTGGAGAGTCTATGCCCTAAAGAAGATTATAGAACTGAGAGTGTGGGACAAAATGTACATTATTAGTAAAAAAAGGAATATTTATCAACTAGTTAGCTCATTGACTTCATGTTAGTTTTGCACTAAATGCAATATTATTTGCTCTTTATAAAACAAGGGTTTGTTATTGTTATGGATTGAATCATGACCTCCACAAAGACTCGAATCTGTGCATACACTATGTTTGTAAATAAGAATGTGAAACATTGGTATTAATTAAGGTGAATCCAAAGTGAATTGAGTGGGCATTAATCTGGTATATTTGAGTCCTTATAGGCAGAGTAAACTTGGACACAGTAGTAGTGGGCATGAATAGGGTTCAGGAGAGAGATGATTTTGTGACAGAGGCAGCGATTGAGTTATGACTTCAAGCAAGCCATCGCCAGAATGATACAGGCTTCAGAGAAAGCATGGCCTACTGACTCCCGGACTTTGGACTTCTACATCCAGAACTATGAGACAATAAATCCCTGTTGTTTAAGCAAGCCAGTCTGTGATACTTTGTTATAACAATTCTGGCAAAGACAGCCACCTCTAAATCAAATGCAGAGTCTCAGTCTTATTACAAAAAAAAAAATCTAAGAAAAAAGGAGGAAACTGAACAGGTAAAACTTTTAGCAACATAACACAACACAACTTTCTGCCCTCACTGGTTTAGTCATATATATATAAATCTAACATGGAGATGGAAGAGTAATGACATTGAAAAATATTATGCTCCCTTTTTCCAGTGGTTCCAAAATATTAAAAACAACAGATTTACTTGGGAGAAGAAGCTTCTATTAAAGTGAAGTTTTAGGTCCAATTAAATTTTCTGTAAAGATGTTATATTATTGTGCTTCCAGGTTTACTAATCATAAACTCAATCCAAGGCCCATTTAAAGGAAAAAATAAAATTGCTGTCAGCTGAACTAATAATAAATGAACTTTACCATTTATTTTATGTTAGATATAGAATTTGCCTTTTAATTAAAAAAAATAATAGGACCTTCACTGAATTTAGCTTGAGAAAACTATTCAGACTTTCTGGTTGACTACTAGTAATTATATGTAATCTCAACTTTTTTACATTGAAATTTGTCTTTCACTAGGAATCACTGCTAATCTGTGATAATTTATACATTTCATTAGATTATACCCCATCTTTTTTTATCTGATAAAAGTCCTGAACCAGTTTACATTTCGAGATAAAATCATCAAATCTGAGTATGGTTCTGGAAAAAAGAAAAAGTAGTGATAATGTACATCATATCTAGATGGAATAATCCTTTGTAATATAGTGGCTCTCACAGAGTTTTGGTGACAGTTATCCTAAAAGGATTCATCAAACTCAATCGTGAGAGAATATTTTTAGTTTTGAAAACAGTCTGGGGCTTTGAACCATTAGAATGACATGTTTTTAACTCTATCATTTGGGGAAAAGATATGTTAACTTTCTCTTAACTAAAGGAGATTATGAGTCAAAAGAGCAAGTGAGAATAATTCCCCTAATGAATATTATTTTTCTGACTTTGCTCCAATTCACCACAATGATCTGGAAGGGCCCCTTTTAATCTATATGCACACATAACAATTATGATTTTAGGATGAAAATCATAAAGGGGATAGAAATAATTTTTGGGATTGACTCTAACTCTAGAATTGAAAAAAAAAGTCACTCTATTATCTGTAATGTGAGCGCAAATATACACAGCATAAAATAAATAATGTTCTGTGGGTTCCAGTATTAACTTCTTATTTATTCTTCTATTCTTCATAGAACAGGTAGGAACCTTTAGGCAAGAAAAATGGGGAAGAAAACAACAGCAACTAGTAACTCTTTTTTCCTTGCATTGCCCCATTTCTGCATATCTTCTTCATTCAAGGCTTTTTATTTTTTATCTACACTGTTCTATGCTGGGATACATACATACATATACACACACCTTTACACCAAAAGTCCTTGCCAGTCTTTTTAACAACAACAAAAAATTATTATTATTGTTTACTTGTTTACTTGCTTTTCTATACGAAATAACCCAAAGTAGTTTACACAGATTGTTTTAATGCTCAAAATAATCTACTACTACTGTGACTCACATTCTATGTATAAGGAAACCCAAACACTAAAGGAAATTGTTCAGTAACTCCAGTTGGAAATGGGGGAGGGGCGTTTGTACTCAGGCTGTCAGACCCCTGCCTATTTCACACTGCCAGTAGCTGGCATTCATTGACTTTAAGTACAGGCTATCTTATTTTATTTTCACAGAGTCTTAGCTTCTCTCCGTTGTGCACTACCAATTCCTAGTGCCCTGTTCTACCCTGGTTATGCTTTTCCCTTGTATCTCTGAACTCAGCATCCTTTCCCTGTGGTCATGTGCTCTCCTACACTGTGTTTCCTCTGCTGTCATCATTTTCCACATGGTCAAACTTCAAAATAAGAAAAAATAAGTCATATCACTCTTGGAGCCTGAACAAAATAATTATGCCCTCTGGCATAGTGGGGTGGAAATTCCTCTTTCACATTATCAAATGTCTCCATGGTCCTAATAATTTGTTATTATTTTACTCTAACTGTAATATGGGCTACAAGGATGTAACTGATCACTGTTTAAAATTAATGAAAAACTCAGAATCTGAAAAAATACTGCTCATCTTTCAATATACAAAAAAGAAAAGGGGGGGGAGATGATTGACTCATTCTTTTTCTCTTTTTGTAAGCACTTTTTAAACTCTTCTTTTAAAAAATGTTCAATTCATATTAATTAAAGTTAATATTTTCAGTGCAAAATATTTCTAAATCATTTAGGACAAAATCCTGTTTAGCATTCATTATCATTTTTACATGCTTATTTTTACAAAACCATATCTGAAAAAAAATTTAAACAAGATATAATTAGCACAACAGTCTCAAAATTATTTACAGATTTATCATCAATAATCAAAATAAACTTTCAGTCATAATATATACTACCATCATGCCAACTAAATTTGCCAAAATACCCTGCCTTAATGCTTTGGCATTATCCTGTTTTACTTAACATCATCTATAATCTAGGAAACATATAAGATTGTGTCATTAAAAAAAACACACACACACAAAAAGAATCCCACAAAATAGTGTATACTCTGATAAATTTTCAAAGTTTTGAAATGAGTTTTTAAAATTTAGCATCAATACATTTGAATATGAGTGTTTTTGTTTGTGTGTGCATATTATAGATCACGAGAGAAAAGATTAAAAATTATTTTTTAAAATTTTCCTTCTTCTAAAGCCTAGTCATAGCTCCTCCTTGAAATGTCTTTCAGGTATGCTCACTTCCCCCTCCTTTCATGCAGCTTCCTTTCAAGTGGTAGTTCTCTGAAAGCTGGCATGCTGATTCTCTTCAGTCTCTGTCCTTCCATTTTATTCCTAGTGCTTCTGCATAAACATCATGTCAATCATGGGCATCACTTTTTATGGAACTTATAATGATTATCAATTGCCTTGCATGCTTCTGAAACACTCCTTTACTCTCTGTTTCATTCAGGAGGGTTCCCTGTATAGGCCTCCTTCATTCCTCCTTCTGTAGCTTTCTGAGCTGTCCCTGCAATCTGAAATGTCTCCCTACTCTTCTCCAAAACTCTGTTTATATTTCGTATGTACTTAACGTATATGCCTACATCTTAAATCTGTAATTTAAATTTAGTATTATAAGAGTATCTGAGAAACTAAATTTCCATTTAGTTTCATTGACAAGGGTGACCCCCCCCACACACATGCCTTTTTTTTCTTTTTTATACTGTACCTGGTGAAAAGGATGCAACTCTTTTCTCCTATGAAGTCTCTCGGCACATCTGAGAGCCAAACTTCTGCCATGATATTTAGGGCAGCTCCATATTCATCCCATTTTTATCACTAGCTCATTTCATGAGCTCCCTGGGCTCTATTACTTTCCAGAATCTTTACCCATTCATGAACAGTTTAATTTGGTTTTAATCATAAGAATATGTATGTGTATATACACAGACATACAATAGTCCTTACAATTTTCCAAATATTGACTTTCTTTGATTTTCTTGAATAATGTAAGAGATCAGTGGAGCAATTACAATTATCTTCTTTTTGTGAATCTGCAAGTGGAGATCAGAATACATAGCTGATAAGGAATACAGTCAGATCCTATAATATGAAGATGAATTTTCTTTTTGCTATTACCCAGAAGTTTCTCTTTAAAAATTATTTAGTTACTTAATTATTTAAAAATTTCCAAAATTTTCAAAAGCTCTGTACCCACCTATGCTGAAAGAAACATATCTGACTACAGTTAATTGTACCTAAGTTTAACTAACCTAAGATGTCTGAGTTTACATTTTTACTATAGCTTAAGTAGCCAAAATTTTTAGTCTGAAACCACTTCTATGTCAACACATAAGCTTGAATTTTAGCTACTACAATAATTAGGTTACATGCACACAACACAAACTCAGAAGAAAATGATCAATGCACTAAAAACTTAAATTGACATTATTTGCATTAAAGGATAAATTTTTATCTTAGGTCTTCAGAGCATATAAGATTCTGTAAAGTAAAGTACAATATATAAGTAAAATATTTTGAAATATAATGAAAAACAAATATTTTATAAATTCAAACTATTCGTAACACATTGCATTTTTTCTAAGTATTTGTAAGCATATTTATTATATTGGCATTCTTAAAGAATTAATATTAACTATTTTTCTAAGTACTGAAAGAATTTTCATACATGTCCAAATTTTAAAAAAGGACTGGGATTTAAAACAAAATATATTGATTAGCAATTAAAGAAAGAAATTTTAAATTTAATTTATCAGTGAATGAAAGGAAAACAGCATTGTTTATACAGTTATGTTCTTTCACATTATCAAATATAGGAAACCTAATAAAATAGAAAATGCACAAGTAATATGCCTGTGTGTGTTTTACTTACAACGTTATTACTTTAATTTCTTTAGATGTTTGATCTATATTTCTAATGGAGTGGTTTGGTATCAATGAAAAAATTGGGATCATATACAATGATAGAAATATAGATATAAATATACATATTATATGCAAAATATACACATTTTATATGTGAATTTAATATACATATAAATATATGATATGCATGTATTTATATACAATATATGTATTTAATGCATTGTATTGTCATATGCATATAATATGCATATATACATGTAAATGTATATAACTGAACCTGGATTTCAAAATAATTGAATTATGCAGTGTGTATGGTGAAATGTTTTAAGTGCCAGTTGCAAATATTTGGAGTGTTACCCTGAAGTAACTAATACAAAAAGAACAATGCAAATAATATAAAAAGAAATACATTTATCTAAAGTAGTCTTTTCCTGAGAGAGTTACATGTATACATATACACATATATACCAATGTAAGCAGCAATCATATAATCCCATGAAAGAAAGATGAATACATGAGTTTCCCACTTAGAAATTTCAATATAAAAATAGAGGAAAAATTGAGGAGAAACTTCCAGGTATAATACTAGCAGCAGAAATAATATCAACAGTAAGAAACTGCTCTGAAGAAACTTTTCCCTTATTCTCAAGTAATACCGGTAAAAATAAATTATACTGCAAATGCTAAGACTAATTTTGTCTAGATCTTTATGAATTACTCTATTTTCATATTAAGTAACTCATACGACCTTCACAAAATACTTTGTGGCTGGGGCAGATATTTTTTTCCTCTCTCCTTCTTTCCTTCTTTCCATCTTTCCATCTTCCCTCCCTCCCTCCCTTCTTTCTTCCTTCCCTCCCTTCCTTCCTACGCTCTTTTCTCCTTCCTTTCCATTCTTCAAAATTAAACTCAATATTCTTCATTCCCTGTTTTAGTTCAGTGCATTTTCACATAATAGAATACAACTAACAAGAAAAAGAGGAAGCATTTAAGTAACAATGACATATACAAACAATCTTTCATAGAGATACAGGAAAAATAAAGATACAATTCTATAGCTTAGACATTGTGGATTTCTCCATGCCCATGTTCAGGAAAAGGGCACAGATCAAGAACCACATGGAAACTGATTTTCCCATATAAACACTTAGCTAAAACCCAATTCTAAACTGGCCTTGCCACTACATGTATCCTTTATACTCCTCTCAGCGCCATATCTTAAGTCTAACCAGTGTTAGAATTCTGAGACATAATTTAAGATCTCTTAGTTTAGGCTTTTCTATTATGGAGGAACTCTAATCTGTTCTGAAACAAAAACTATGCATTGCATTTAAGAATTTCAAGTGAAATTTTACCTTCAATAATGGATCAGTCCAAATGACTTCCAGAAGTGCCTTCTGTTCTTAAAATATTATAGGGTCTCACATATTAGAAGAGAGGGATGGATTGGAACAATAGATAAAAAGAAAAAAGAAAAAGGAAAACTTCCACAGAAAACTAATCCAAAAGGCATGAAGAAGAGAAAGAAAAAAGATTTGAATGGTTGAAATTTTAATTTCCCTCAAAATTAACCAGTAAGAGTATCTTGACTTATAAGGCAACTATGAAACTTTATGATAGATGGAAAGAAAAGAAAAAGAAATGAAATGAACTGAAAAGAAAAAAAAAACAGAAAAAAAATCTAGGGAAAGGGAATAAAATAAAGAAAGGATAGAATATAAACTCTTAAATATTTGACAACTAATTTTCATGACCTTCCTGGAATGGTTTAATACAACATCTTTATCCATTATGCAAAGGAAAAGTCCTTCATACCACATGTATATACCTAGAACTAAATAACTGATTTTTTTTCAAAATTTTCTTTCCAAAAATGAACTGGCTAAATATTCCTGATGCAACAATGCTTTTTTTTTTACCTTGTTACAGTTGAATATTTTAAACTAGGAACTGAATCATATCATATTTATCAGTATGAGAGAAACAATATTTATTATCAAACAACTTGTGTTGCAGTGTAGGGACTTCAGAAGGAGTTATCTGGGGGCTTCTTGTTTGGGTCTCACTTGAGGTTGCAGCTGAGATTTTGGCAGAGTTAGAGCATCCACCAGAGACAATTCATTCATGTGGTGCTGGCTGATGGCAGGAGGCCCCAGTTCTTTTCTAAGTAGATTTCTCCCTTATGGTTTGAAAAACCTCAGGATGTAATGGCTGGTTGCCCACAGATGGATCGCTTCAATATAGAGAGGGCTGAGTTGCAATTCTTTTATATTCTAGCTGGAGATCATACAGTCATATTCCCCAATATGCTATTGGTAACAAAGGTAAGCCTATTCAAGAGAGGTTAGAGGACTTCAAAGGCATGTGGATACCAAGTGGCTACCACAATTGGGGGTCTTCATGAAGCTTGGTTTCCACACATACAAATATCTTTGGTGGGGGAAACAGTCTTTGACACAAGAGACATAACATAGAAATGCCATGAAACATAAAGAAATTTGGCATATGCGAAGATGAGACAAACACAAGAGTGATCACTGAAGAGCAAAATTGAAAGAGAACTTGGGATCATGTAGTGAACTGTAAATGTTATAAGAATTTTGGTGCTTATTTTAAGTAAAATAAAAATCCATTGGAGTGTTTTGATTAGAACAGTGACATAACAGCAATTGAGTTTTTAAAAGATTATTTTGACAGCTGAGTGAATATTAGAATATTGAGAATGACAGCGGGAGTGGGGAGACCAAATGAAGACATTTGTCTTATTTGCTATTAGAAATCTGAAAAGAAATTATAGTCTGTCCTTAAAAAGTTAAAAATCTAGTTGTTCATTGAAGAAATCCATCATTCTAAGAACTACAAAAAAACCTCTTCGCTCTAAGAACCTTCACTAAGTATCATCCTTAAAGGTAGAGTCAAAAGGTCTTGATGTTTAAAGGAGACATATTAGTACATATCTTAAGATTTCAATAAAACAATGATAAGAGTCCTTCCCTTTAAAAACTGTAAAAAATATATATATTCATTTTTTTTCTCCCACTTCCATTAAACAGTTTTACTAACTTTCCAATTCCTGGATATGTTGGTTACAATTATTTTTTACATTCAAGTGGCTTTTTTTTTTTCACTTAAAATCTGTAACTTCAAGCCTTCAAATAGTTACTTCTCCTAAGCCTTTGCTGGTTTTCCTTAGGACATTTCCAAGCCTCGTAGTGTCTCTAATAAATTAGGCTTATGTATGAACATCCAGAATACCAAGAAGGTATGGACAAGATTTTTCATGTGACAGTCATTAATTGATCTAAAACTTTATCTCTTAAAATTGAGTAGCCTTGAAAAATACACTACTATAGAGAAAAATTAGAACTACAAATATTAAGAAAGCATATAAATTGTTCTTTAAAGGAGCAGTTTGCTTCATACCATTACATAGAGAATGTGATAAAAAGCTCGTAGAGAATTTTCAATCTGATGGATACAATGTATGATAAGAATACAGAAATAGAACAGTTGGGGAGAAACATTATCTTTTCTCTGTTAGAATTGTTAAACAACATGTAAGTCACGAAAAATTATGTCTTATATGATGTTTTTTCAAGGTAGAAATTAACTTCTTAAGTTTCTTTCTGCTTGTGATCTCCTTATGACCAAGAAAGCTTTCCTATTCATGCTATCAAATGTATAATCAATATAAAAATGCATGGCTCTATTCCCAGAATCACAAAGTATCACAAACTCAAAGTCTATCAAGGCAATTCAAATTTCTTTCAAGCAATGAAGTGAATTTGTTCAAATGTTTCCTAAACAAACAATAAGGAAATAATGGGAAAGTATTTCACTTACATATTTGTTGTCATATTGATCTCTCTTCATTTTTGTTTGTTTTTCAGAGAAGTAATTAAACCTACCTACTGACATGTTAGAGCAGTATGCCTTGGCAAAGAGAAGTATATAAGAATAAAATTCCAGGGTTAATGCTTAAGCAAACATTCTCCAAACATGTGTGTATGTACACTTATGCATTTATATACATATATATGCATGTATAGTTGAATATGTATGTGTTTATATATATGGGTATATAACTATTAATATACATTTTGTATGTATGAATATGTATTTATCATTCATTTAGTCATACACATAGTCCAAATTACTTGGTTAAATTTCTCTGCCTACATATCATCTTTTAATACTCTACCAGAGCTACTGATAGAATATGATGTAAATAACAAATGAGAGTCAGTCAGATCAACAAATTTTAAATTTTCTAATACCCATATTAAAATATTAAAAGTGACAGGTGACCTTAAGAATATTTCTTTTCATTTAAAATATCCTAAATATTATTTTTTAAAATTTTTGTCTTTTTTTAAAGATACATAGAACATAAAAAATGGTCCATTAAAAAATGTAACAGATTCCCATATACCCCACACCCCACCCTCCCCACTCCCATATCAACAACCTTTTTCATCATTGTGACACTTGCATTGCATTTGGTAAACACATTTTGGAGCACTGATATACTTCATGTGCTATAGTTTACAATGTAGGTTCCACTATTCCCCAGTCCATTCAGTGGTTTATGGCAGGATACATAAAGTCCTGCACCTGTCCCTGCAATATCATTCAGGACAACTCCAAGTCCTGAAAAAGCCCCCACATCACACTTCTTCCCTCTCCCTGCCTTCAGCAACTCCTGTGGCTATTGTCTCCACATCAATGACACAATTTCTTCCATTGCTAAAGTCACAATAGTTCTATAGTAGAATACCAGTAAATTCACTCTAATCCGTATTATATTCCTCCATCCTATGGACCCTGGGTTGGTGACATCCACTCCACCTCTAAATCGATAGTGGGGTTAGATCCCACATGGCTGATGTATGTGATTCTCCTGCTTGCAGTTGTAGACACACTCGGTTCCCTGCTGTGGTGGTTGACCATCTTCACCTCCCTGTTAACTGACCTGGATAAGTCCAATGAACCAGAGAGTAGATGTTGCAACTCTGCTGAGGCTCAGGGTCCAGCTGGCACATGGCCAGTCTGGAGATTCAAGTCTCCTGAGCATACACCACCCCAGCACCAACCACAGGTTCAGTAAAAGTGACAGAAGAGACATGTGTTGAAATGTCACATCTGAGTCCAACTCTATCACACTCAGGAGCACAAATTCCAAAGTAGGGCCAACTGGGAAGGCACTGATATCTAGAGCCATCTGCAATGACCGTAAAACTTGTGTGTCTCCATAGCCCTCAGAAGCACCTGTACTTGGGTTTGTATCTACTTTGGCTATCTCTGGGATCCTGCTGAAATGTGCTTAAGCCTGACTTCTCTGATGACCTCCTGACTCATTTTGAAATCTCTTAGCCATATTAACTTATTTTTCTTTACCATTTCCTCCTTTTATTCAAGGTCCTTTTCTAGTTGCATCACTAGATGGTGATTGATAGTAATCCTTCCATGTCAGGGAGGCTCATCCCCGGAAATGATGTCCCACACAGGGGAAAGGTAATGCATTTATATGCTGAGTTTGACCTTAGAGAGTGGCTACATTTGAGCAACATGGAGGCTCTCAGGAGGTAATTTTCAGGCACCCTGAATCTCTGGGCCTATTTGAAACTTCAGGCACACAGGCTCATAAGTAAAGTCATCAGCATTAGGGGCTCATTATTGAACCATCCTTCTTCACTGGTCTTTGCCCTTGCACTTGGGGGTTCCATTGGGAAATGTGACAAAGTCTCCCCTGGTTAGGAACTCAGCACTACCTCAGTTGTTGTGTATAACTCTACCTACTATGGTAATAACCAACAAATATCTGAACATTTTTATATACCTTATATACATGCCCTGGAGAACTCCCTCCCAACTATGTCATAGCTGAAGCCCTCTGTGATCCAAAACTTCTTCAAAAATGAAGCCTAATATATTGTCAAATTAGTAGGAAAATGAAATAGTAATGATAGGTTTAAAGGTTAGAAATAGAACACATACTAATTTAGAAAAACTAAAATAAAGTGAAAAACAATTTGGGGCATTAAAAATTGAAAAATATCATAAAAGTTTGTTTTTGATGTTTTGTCTTTCATCACTGTAATAGGTGTTGCCCTGTATGTACAGTGGCAAGGCAAGCTCTTCCATTCCTTCCTCAGTGTCTACATTCCTCTTTTTTTTTTAATTTTTAATTTTGTCTTCAAAAAAGTTTTAGATCACAGTAAAGTCACATATACATTGTAGGGGACTCCCATATACCCAACATAAATCCTTTTCCCCCTTCCCCAGCAATAATCTTTTTACATATGGATCTTATATTTGCTACAGCTGATATACAAATATGAAAACATAGCTACTAACCATGGCTCCATTTTGGTTTACATTATGGTTTATATTTTAGACTGTACACATTTCTAAATTTTCAGTTACATTATGGTTTACATTATGGTTTACATTATGGTTTACATTTTAGACTATACACTTTTATAAATTTTTGGTGAAATTTAACATGGCCTGTATCCATCATTGCATGATCTTGTGGAGCACTTCTATTGCCCCCAGTTATCCCCTCTCCCATCTATTCTATTCCTCTTTCCACTCCCCTGGGGACCCATAGTGAAAACCAGGCTTCACTGCTTGAAGGACCAGATTCGCAGATACTTGTAGCAATGCTGAGGTCTTGACGCTACACTGTCTTCCCCAATTGGGAGCCACCAGTGCTCTCAAGAAATACCCTTCCCTCTGTTTGGGAACATCAGGTCTCCCCAGTATGGGTGTTGTACACCTCCCCACTCATTGTAAGGGTCTCCACGAATGATAAAATACATTATAAGATGAGCACTCACGCACTGCCTAGAAGCCTGCCCCAGGTGCACCCTGTGCCAGATGCCTCCCAACAAACACCTTAAAGAAGTAACTCTTCCTTATTATATTTTCTAAAGAGTTTTCTCAACATTATAGTTTCAACCACATACCTGACAATCTCCCATGCTCACTTGCTCCCCCAAAACCTCCCGCCAATTCCATGGACCATCTGACCCATCCTCCCAACCCTAGCCTCCCTCAAGCCTGCAAAGCCCCACCCAATATTATCCCTATGCCCCCTTCTTATCCCTTTCCTGCACAACTACTTACCTCCACTTTATCATAGATTTCCCCAAGGAGGCGTCAGCTCACAACCTTCCTCCCCACCCCCCCAATTTCTTGCATGCCTATCAATGTACAATCACTGTAAAATTGTCAATGACATTTTTTACATACTTTATTTTAAGCCAAACCTTAAAAATCAACATGTATTTTACAGACGTAGCACATCTCAATTTAGGCTTAGTATTTCAAATATTTAGTCACTTCATAAAGCCAGTGGCTACCATGTTGTACATATGGCTCTAGAATGCCTTAAGTTAAAATTTAATCAACACTCACTCTGCCCCTTTAACAGAATTGCCTTTCATGAATTTCATATCTTCTAGGAACAATATAAAGAAAACATGAATGCATTCTCAGCTGCCTGTGTGAAATAAATATTTTGAAAAATTAAAAATACATAGTATGTTACATACAGCTATCTTGAAGCTGGTGTTCAGATAAATGAAAGCTCTTTTATTAGAAATATGTAATCATTCATGTGTCCTAAAAACTATATTGAACATAGAGATGCTTTATTTTCTCAAAAGATTGTTACAGAGCAGTTTCAAATGTATCCAGTTAAGGAGAAAAAAAAATGAGGAAAAAGTACACAGAAAACCCAGGAGACTTTAGAGCACTGAGTGACTAAATCTAGAGGCCTCAAGTGTTTGAACTAGGAGACTTTAAAGAGAGTTTGGGGCTTTGGAGACTGAAGATGCCACAAGCTATTAAAGCTATAAAGATTGCATTCTGAAGCTTTTTATTCCTGAAAGTGAGTGGGGAAATTGCATGACCAAAGGAAAACAGAATTGAATGAGCTTCTGGCATGTCTAGGGATTAAGGGTTTGCTTTGCACATAATTTTCTCATGGTAGAAGATGAAAATATGGAAAGAAAAATGCAAGAGTTCAGTACAGAGATCCAAAATGGTGGAGAAGTTTGAAAATTTATTTAGAAGGGTTGAAGTTCTGATATCAGGAATTTGTTTTGATACACCTGCATTTGAATTGTTGTTTTGATTAATGAAATTGTTCAACCTACAAAATTGGGAGCCAACTGGAAGAAACACTTCTCTCATGAAACTGCCTCCTTTGCATAATTCCTGGTAAAGTTTCAGGTGCAACTAAAGTATATTCAGGGCTCTGATGTTTCTGCTTATATCAATACTTTATAATTCATCACAGCTACTAATTTTTTTAAAAAGTGATTTTATTATTTTACTGTTTCAGGGTATTTACTTTCAGAAAAAGAAAGTAAATTAATATGAAGAAATCTGTTCCTTGTTATTCCACCCATCTTTCCAGAAACAATTGTCCACAGAGTCCCCTTTTTAGTGTCAGCATCTGCCAGAGTCCCTCTTATATATAAATTGGATTTATAGGCTACCTTCTCAGAAGTGGGTATATTTAAAAATAACAAAAGGGGAAGAGTTAAGTGAATTGATTTCATGGAATTAAAGCTCTTTGAAATCAGTGTAAAAAAAAAAAACTATTTTGGACCAGGGGATTTCTCCCAGCACTCAAATTATACCAAATATGCAATTACACAGACATAATGCAAGGTCAGCACTGGCTATCAAAACCCTGAGTTAGGAGGTGGTAGCGGCAGAGGTGCAGTGACAATGACAGTGGTAATAATGGGGGATGGAAGAGAATTCAATTACAAAGACATGGTCTTAATTATAAAGCATGAAAACCATAGATTTTAATACTCTAAACAGCTGAAGACAACACACATTTACATAAGTTTCTTCTATGGAACTCAGCATATCTCTATGGAACTTCTTGTTCAAAGCACATTAGGATTAAAAATTTAATAAATATAATTCTTGTCTCAAGACAAGTTTGTTACATTCTCCATTTTGAAAATAATTTTCATTTTTATATCAAGAAATAATTAATTTCTAACTCTCTTTTGTCTTTCTGATATTCTTTATACATATTTTTCCTGCATATGATCATGCTTCAGGTCTGAAATATAGACATTCTAGTTCTTACCTCCATATACGCTTCTGAGTGGATACAACTTCAGTCCTATTGAAAACTGAAATTTTTATATCTGTGCTAAGTTCTCCTTTTCTACTTGCATTACTTATGAATCAAAGTGCAACTTAATTTGGCTTTGTTTTAACAGTAGACATTAAAAATATGTGAAGAAAATCAATGTTAAGATATTCAGTGTGTTGGTGTTTGTAAAAAGAGATAGAAGTTTAAAATTTTATGTGAGGTCAATGATAATATTGTACATTTATTGTAAACCCTACATATATTTGAGTAATTCTAGGGAAATAAGTTTGATGGATATATTTAACTGATTATTAGGGACTATTTACATATGCAAAAGGAAAAAAATTGTTTCCTTTGCAAAATGCATTCTGATTTGTTTAGAGACAAAATATAGAAACCTATTTGGGTACAGAGATTTGATAACCATATGCATTTTTTATTAAGTAAAAAATACAAATTAGTTAAATTTGATAGAAAATGTTAAGAAACAATTAAACAACACAGTTTCTAACTGATAATTGAGCATCTTATGATATTTCTTTTAGGCATCTCCAAAGAGCACCCAAACAATTTTTTCCCATGCAGGTTAAAAATTTTATATTCCAAAAGTACTTTCTTTTTAATATCAGCTTAGCTACTATGTGGAATAATGAAAAGCTTGATCTTTGTCTCCAGACCTTGGGAAAAGAAACTTGAATCTTTAAAATTCGGATAGGAATATCTTTTATTCTTCATGGTGAACCCAGGGACACGCCAGGTAGTTACAAGGTAGGGCCAGCCAAACCTACAACCTTATGATTGGGGTGGTCACACATGAAAGACCAACCAGTGATTAAGAAGTTGGAGCTTTGAGCCAGGTCATA
The DNA here is from genome assembly GCF_030445035.2 of Dasypus novemcinctus. Classification (NCBI taxonomy): domain Eukaryota; kingdom Metazoa; phylum Chordata; class Mammalia; order Cingulata; family Dasypodidae; genus Dasypus; species Dasypus novemcinctus. The sequence continues at coordinate 141,820,622 of NC_080676.1, forward strand.
CTAGTCCAACTCCCTAACCTTTATGAGGAAAGGATTTGCAGATGGAGTTCAAACATGTGGACATAGATTCTATCAGTCATGCCCACTTAATAAGACTTCAGATCAACTCAGGACATTTGAAACTCCAGAGAGCTTCCATTATTGAGAAAATATATTAGGGTTATGCCAAGAGAGTGACACATTTGGACCTCATGTGGAAAAAATATGGAAGGCTTGTTTTTGAGAGCCACTTAAACCTCTTCCTATGCATCTCTTCTTTTGTTTGCTTCTTATTTGCATCCTTTTACTTTAATAAAATTATACTTGAAGAATATAGTGCTTTCTGTGAGTTCTATGACTTTGTTTTAGTGAATTATTAAGCCCAATGGGGTGGTGAGAACCCCAAATTTGAACCCGGTTAATCAGAAATACAGATAGCCTAGGAGCCCAATTTTTCAACTGGTTCTTGAAGGCCAGAGGATTGCCTTTAACCTGTGGAATCTGGCCTAACTCTAAGTTGAGTCAGAATTGGATTGATTGTGTTATAGCAGTATTTTCAGTATATCAGAAACTATCTTTGGGCAGTTGTAGAAGCTTTTGATGGCTTTTCAACTTATTGGCTTGGCATATTCTTAAACAATCTGCTTGCTACTTTGGCTCTCTATCCAAAAGAAGGCTAATTCCAGCATTAAAAAAATTTTTTTAGACAAATACTAATTATGGAAGTTTGTTTGAGCAGTTTATGATTCATGATTCAAGCACATCCAAACTGTATGAGGAACCGAGCTCTGCCAAGGAGGTGAAAAGTGGAAGCTTATAAAGGGATGAGGAAATATTCTGATTGGCTGATCTTGTTTCCATTTTACATAGAGGGGTCTTACAAAGAGGATAACAAATATACATTGATTACTTTGATGTACATGACCATTTGGATAACCTATCTCTATTGGGTCAAAACTGGTTAATCAGCAGATGTTGCTTATCTGAAATTCTGTAGGGTGCATTCCTTTACTCCATTTTCTAGGAAAGCACCTAAAGGTCAATTGCTTTTGGTTCCTGGAAAATCATTTCTCAAAAATGAGCATCTCCCAGCAATGATCAATGCAGTCTTTTTTTTTTTTTTTTAACTTATCAGCTATCCCTTTTAGTCATTTTACTAATGATCTCATTGGAAACTCGACCAAAACATACTTGTCACTGCCATTGGTTCTTCTTTTGATGGGTAGTTGAGTAGGCTTGATCAATCATTCATTTCTTTTTACTTTTTCCTGATTGCAGTAAGTTTCACTGGATGGCAGTTCAATTACATCTAAGACACTTAGAATAGAATAACTTATTTGAGTAGCATATAGGGTAGAAAATAAATGCAAGATCACAGATCCATTGCAGTTTATATGTAGGTAATAAAACCTTGCAATTATCTGCAGTTTACAAGGGGATGCAAAATTGCTCAATGAACAAAAGCATACTTGAATAACCCACAGGATTGTGTTATAGTTCTCTATTGAAACACAAAAGTTCTCCACAGTTCACCCTACTTTTCATCAAAAATAACTACATGAAATATTATCCTTGATCATAAAATAAGGATGATTTCATTACATTTGGCCTGAATATTTACAGAGGTGAGGCAACAATGGTGATTTATTATATAGGCATTTTTTAATCTTGATTTACTGAAAATTTTCATAAGGAAACTTGGATTGTCCTTTTAAAAGTTTTTGAAACTAGGAAAACAAGCCAAGAACTTGACACTAGATTTCACCTTGAAGTATGTATAAATTTGGGTGAATTCCTCTTTTTGAGGTTATCAAAGTATCATATAGCTCCTATGCTTGCCAGAAAATTACCTTTCTCACAGAACTATAAGTCTCAGAACCCTGGAGCCAGGCACCAGACTAGTTTTTCCAAGAGGATTTTGTAAGGATTGGCTCCATAAAGTCAACCTTAGTCCCTTAAGAGTGTCTAGTCATATGTGATTAAATGAGCATCATTCTCAAATATGGCATTCCAGTAAAAATCTTGGTAGATAGTATCTTCAATTATGGCCTATTAACAGAGTCCGATTAAATGTAAACACGTGATTATTTTTACTTAAAAATGAGAATATTCAGCAAGAGTTTATAAACTCTGCAGGGTCCACATAGGAAGAAAAAGAAAGATATTTTATGAATGATGGATCAAATAAAGGAAAAGAAAAAAAGATTCCTTGTATTAAAGGAAAATAACATTAAGACAGCAACAATACATAAAAACCTATAATCGTTCATTATTAATTAATTCAATACTAAGTAATTAATCCTTGTTTCACTGGATCTTCTGTTAGCAATCTTGTGGACCCATCAACTTCTTTACTAGATTCCTGGAGATCTTAACACAGTATAGTGGTATGGTCTCAAAGTTATTTAAGCAATGTCAGTAGAGGCTGTGTCCCACGGTTCCTGATATAGTCCTTTCCATGGGTTTCTGAGACAGTCCTTTAAATTGAAGAAAAAGCATTCTAGCCTGTAGCTGATTGAATGCAAGTGTTTTCAGGGAACTCTCAGAATAAAATCTATCTGCAGATGACAATAGACTTAAAATGTCTTACGTTAAATTACTGCTGTTTTACAAAAGTGAATGACCTGTTCACAGTTCATTGAGCATTTTTTAAGAGTAACTGAAATTATGACCATTAGCTACAGTTGTATAATATCAGGCAGAAAAATATTAAAACATCTCATGGACAGTGAGAATATTGACAAATCTCTAAAAACTTTTTTATAATTTCTGAAAACTTATATTTAACAATATTACCATACAAATTTAATCAACATAATGTTAGAAAATCTTTTGTATTTTGACAACACTTTCCATGCGTCTCATAACATATCAAATAAATATTATTTCTATCACCTCTCTTTTTATAAAGTAAAGGACCAAATCCATTTTAATTTCTAAAATCATTCTGTTCATAAATGATTCTAGTAAGAGGATTAAAACAAATCCAAAGTGAAGGGGGCCACACCTTAACTGAAATAGCTTCAGTTACTGGAATGAATACAGAAAGAGAGAGAAAGAGAGAGAGAAAGTGATGGCGCAAGAGGCTGAAATTAAAGAAATCTGTAAGAGAAAGGAGAGACTAGCATATGCTGCATGTGCATTGACATGTGCCAGAGGAGCCAATGATTGCCAGTAGCTAATCTTTGGGAAGAAAAAATTACTTTGATGATGTCTTTTTTTGGATGTTTGGACATTTTCATGGCTTCAAACTGTAAGCTAATACATTCCCAATGTTTATGTAAGCACATTCCATGGTGTCTACTTTAAGTAGTATAGGAAATTAAAACACACTTTAACTGAAGTAGCCTCATGAAAAAGTCTTACTTGCAATGACTTTACACCCACAGGGAAGGATTAACTTTAAGAACACAGTTTTGTGGGGTACATAAAATTCCAAACTATCACACATATTTAAGTTATTAAAACAATCTTCGAAACTATCTTCAAGCTGGCATCCTACAAAACAAAGTTGCACTTGAAAAAACCTTTTTCAAGATACCTCAATGTGGTTAAACACAAATTTACATTTCTAATCATTTTAAACATTTAATAAATAAACTGCTAGATAATCTGGTCAGTAAGCCCATATAAATTTAGGAATAATATACCCAATTAGAATAAAGTGATATGCTTACATTGTACTTAATATTGCTAATTCAAAAGACATAGTTGTTTTTATTTAACCAACAATATTAAATTAAGCATGTTTGCTAAAGATTTGCCTAAATCATATGAACTTGTTTTTATATAACATTTTCATTTATTTCTCCAAAATACTCCTCTGTTTTCAGTTGGAATTATTAGAAGTTCAGTTTTCTTAATTTTTGGAACATAACTTCCTTAAAATCTAATATTAATTTACATATATAAGCATTTATTTATCTTAAGCCAATTTTACTAAAGTCTTTTAAGGAGTTTCATAACTTAATTTTGTAATAACATCCAAAGATAAGTAAAATATACATCAAACATACAGATGAACACAAATAGAGAGCTTATAGTTTCAATTTATATTTTTCAGCCATAGAGAGTCAGACAGAAAAATACAGAAACACAGAAAACATAGATATAGAAAATTCACTAACATATAGAAGAGCTTATTTTCTGTCCTCGCCACACTCTTATATTTTTATTTAAATTCTGTTCTTGGCAGATGCAACAAGTTGAGGTTAATTTCATAATATGATGACTAAATCATTCCTATATAAATTTGTGAAGAAGACTTTGTAAGATTTTTTGCCTTGAAATGTAAACTTAAGAAGTTTTGTCTTATCTCTTGACCCTCCAATTTATTGTGGAAAGAGGAATACTGTATGTCCCTTTCTAGGACTCCAATCATGTTGCCTACTAGGATTTATAGAAACTGAGGTTCAGGCAAAATGTGTACAATCTGATAAAGGTCAGGTAACTATGGGTCTTATGCACACAAAAGAATTATAAATTCTCCTTTGAGTAATTGTGCCTCTGCATTTTGACTTTGATCATTGGTTAAAGGTGGTGGTAGTTGGAATGTCAGAGTCTCTGAGGTCCTAAACTTAAAAAGCATCTGTCTAATATCCTTTTATTCTTCATTCACCAAATAAAGGGTAAATGTGAATGAGATGAGTGGACTCAGAGTAATTGGCCAAGGAGGAAAAAGAGAAGGGACTGAAGATACAGTCAAGTCTGTTTCTCTACACTCCTTGTTCCTTGTCTCAGCTTCTTGTTTCTTAAGTTTTTTTTTTTAATTGACTTTTGTAAGAAGTCTTTAAATGAGACTATTTAAATCCACTAATTCTTTTTGATGTCTCTCATTGCCGTTCAAAACATGCAACCCATTGCTTTGGAGAGGTGCACAATTCCTTATTTTCCAAGTGTCCTCTGAGGAAAATTACTTCCCCTAAATTAAATCTACCCCATTTGTGACACTGAAATTCCAAGTTATCCTTAGTGAAGTCTGATCATTTTTTCAAAAGTAGGCAAGTTCAGGGTTTTTAGATTTTAAGTATGTATCCAGCTGATGTCTCAGGGGAAGGATCTCCAGATTCTGGAATTTTTGACAAAGAAGAACCCATGTTACTTATTTGAGAAAGCAAGTGTTTATTGTCTGATCCGCAGAATTGTTTTACCCTTATCTAATGACACCATTAGTCTAACTTCCAATTTTTTCCCAATAGTCCAATTTGGTGCTGCTCAAAGTCAGAGATCGCAACACAATTTAGAATCCATATCCAATAAGAATTTACCTGTAAACCCCCAGGAACCAAAAGTGTGCAGAGAGCACAAATGGATGATCAGGTACCTTTTGCATGATCTCACTCCCGCCAGGACTATTGGGAAGGTTGCTTTCATATCCTACTTCTGACAGCAAAACTTTTAAAAAGTATTAGATGTTATTTATTATGGGTGATTATATGAGCTCTTTATGATTCATAAATTACATAGCATCCAAACTGTACGTAGAAAGGAGTTCCACCAAAGGAATAGCTAGGAGAAACTTTCCTGTTCATTCTGATATCTCTACTGGACTGAAACAGATTTATCACCAGAGTTTGCTTGTATGAAAATCTATAGGGAGCATTTCATTGTTGCATTTTCTTGGATAGCCCTGTAGGTCAATTGTTTTTGACTCTACAGGGCAAATGTTATCCTAGACAAGGTACCCTCCTGGAAACACACAATTCAGGTCATCATTTTATCTTACTTAACATTCATTGTTCCACTTGTAATTGGGAAGAGTAGTCTTCCGTTTCATGCATTTCATAACTCTTTCATTAATTAATTTCAGTGTTTTGGTTTATTAAATCACATAAAAAATACTAGTCTTCAGAAACACAATTGCCAAGAAAGAAAATAGGAAAGGTAACATAGGGATAAAAGAAATGCAAAGGTTGAATAAAATGACCAAAATTTACATTTTGAACATAAATAGCAGAATTGTCATTTTGTTTGATGCTTAGATAAAAGACAGGATAAAAAGCTGTAAAGTCTGACAATTTTGGCAATTTTTAAACTAATGTATCCAAGTATTCCATACATAAAAATTCACATATTAGATCTCTGGCAATAACAAATGCCTTGGGAGAAAATGTATAATAAAGGAAGCTGGTAGAATTCTAATAAATGTCAGCCATCAATGGTGACAATATGTATATAAAGGATCTAAGAAAGGGGAATGTCCGTAAATCAATTATTGGTGCATTATCAATTGAATTAAAAGGGACAACATTGCTATCATTATCATTTCTTAGATATAATAAAGCTAATAAATGAATTTTGATGATCTTTTAACATAATGAAATGTAAAGATAATTTTAACTACTTCCTATCCATTTTGCATACACAAGATGAACCCATTAAAAAATTACCAGTATAAGTTAGGTAGCAGTCTTACGAAGAAAACTTTCAATCTGAAGGTGAACACTAATTATATTTCCATTTCATTGATAGCTTAAAAAATTAAAATTCCACACTCAGTTGTGAATTAGTGAGTTTGTACTTGATATCAGCCTTGCAGGAAATAAAAAGCAGTGATACACACCTCAGTGTAATAAATATACACTTAATGAAAATGAAAAGTCAATTGCTTTCAATATTCATGTGTAGAATACATATGCAGAATGCATTAATTATTATAAATTTATCAATAATCCAGATCCCCAAGGAAGCTGTGATTACTCACATTGATTAATTTTCTGGGTTATTCTGTTTAATAATTGGTTGTTATGACAATGGACTTAATATTTGCCTTCAGGTTTCTAATCTTTGTGTCACTTTTTATTCCCTTAGCATATTTCCATGCATCGAGCATAGTTTCTCCAACTTAATTTTTTGCAAAATACACAATTTTAATATCAAGCAATGCTTTCAAATATAGAGAAACTTGGGTTCAGATTTACAACCCTTTCCCCAAGCCAATTAGATTCTTACCTTGTGAGATTTTTTAAAAATTATTGAAGTATATCATTTAAACATCCAAAAAACAGACATCATCAAAGTAATTTTTTCTTCCCAAAGATTAGCTACTGGCAATCGTTGGCTCCTCTGCCGCATGTAATGCACATGGCAGCATATGCTAGTCTCTCCTTTCTCTTACAGGTTTCTTTAATTTCAGCTTCTTGCTCCACCACTTTCCCTTTCTCTGTCTCTCTCTTTCTGTATTCATTCCAGTAACTGAAGTTATTTCAGTTAAGGTGTGGCCCCCTTCACTTTGGATTTGTTTTAATCCTCCTACTAGAATCCCACAAAAGAGTTGGAAAATTTTCAGTGGCCATTATTTCCTCCAACACTCCTTCTGTCACATCCCTTCTTTTCTCCCTATAGGATGCCCATAATGTATATGTTTATGCATTTCATGTTGTCATTCAAATCCCTAAATCCCTGCTGGATTTTTTCTCTTTATCTCTTAATATCTGATCTACTATCTGTTTGACTTCAGATGTACTTTCTTCAACAACATTGATTCTTTCCTCTGCCTGTTCAAATCTGCTGTTACATGCTTCCTGTGTAATTTTGATTTCTTGCATTTGCCTTTCATCACTATCAGATCCATTATCTTTTTATGTATGTTTACAATTTCTTCAGTATGTTCCCCCATTGTCATTTTGATATCCTTATCTCTTCCTTCACTTCATTAAGTAGCAATACTTCAATATGGGTTCATCATTTATAAAAAATGTACCACACTAATGGAAGATGTTAATGGGGGAAAGTATAGGAGGGAGAGGGGTGGTGAATATGAGAATCCCCTATATTTTCAATGTAACTTTTATGTAATCTTAGATAATTTTTACAGTTTTAATTAAACTTTAAAAAGAGAAAATAAAAAGATCTTTGGGATAGGAAACCTAAATTTAGATTTTAATAAATTCAGGGAGAATTAAGGATGAGGAAACCAGACAAATATCAAGAGTAAATTATAAAATAGCTAATGAAAATTGCTAACAGTATTCATTATGAATGTGTACTACATTCATAAAATATAATATATAGCAGAAAGAGATTTTTCATTCATGCTATAAGATTCCTACTATAAGATTTCACAGATGCTTCCCTACATTATCTTGCAGGAGCTTTATGGTTTTTATTCTTATATTTAGATCTTTGATCTATCTTGAGTTAATTTTTGTATTGGATATGAGATGGTGATCCTCTCTCACTCTTTTGGATATGGATATCCAGATCTCCAAGCTCCATTTGTTGAAGAGGCCATTCTCTCCCAGTTGAGTGGGCTCGTTGGCCTTGTTGAATATCTGTTCAATGTATACATGAGGATGTATATTAGACCTCTCAGTTCTGTTTCATTTGTCAGTATGTCTATCTTTGTGCCAATACCATACATTGTTGACCACTGTAGCTTTGTACTATGCTTTAAAGTTGGTAGTGTGATTCCTCCAGTTTCATTTTTCTTTTTCAATATGTCTTTGGCAACTCAGGGTTCTTCGCCCTTCCAAATCAATTTCATAGTTAGATTTTCTACATCAGTTAGAAATGCTGTTGTAAATTTTATTGGGGTTGCATTATATCTGTAAATCAGTTTGAGTAGGATAGACATATTAATGATGTTTAATCTTCTTATCAATGAAAAGGGAATATTCTTCCATTTCTTTGGTTCTTCTTTGATTTCTTTTAAAAATGTTGTGTATTTTCTGCATAAAAGTCCTTTGCAACTTTGGTTAAGTTTATGCCTAGGTATTTCATTCTATTAGTTGCTATTGTTAATGGAACTTTTCTTGGTTTCTTCTTCAGATTGTTCATTATTGGTGTACAGAAATACTATGTTTTAACGTAGGCCTGTTCAGATTTATGCTGTTTGGAGTTTGCTGCATTTCCTAGACATACATGTCTCACAAAAGAGTTGGAAAATTTTCTGTGGCCATTATTTCCTCCAACACTCCTTCTGTCACATTCCTTCTCTTCTCCCTGTAGGATGCCCATAATGTATATATTTATGCATTTCATGTTGTCATTCAAATCCCTAAGTTCCTGCTGGATTTTTTCTTTTTATCTCTTAATATCTGATCTACCATCTGTTTGACTTCAGAAGTACTTTCTTCAACATTATTGATTCTTTCCTCTGCCTGTTCAAATATGCTGTTACATGCTTCCAGTGTAATTTTGATTTCTTGCATTTGCCTTTCATCACTATCAGATCCATTATCTTTTTATGTATGTTTACAATTTCTTCAGTATGTTCCCCCATTGTCATCTTGATATCCTTATCTCTTCCTTCACTTCATTAAATTGATTTATGATATTTGTTTGGGCATCTCTGACTACTTCTTCTGATTTCTGCATCTTCTTCTGTTTTTTAGTTTGTTCATTAGACTGGGCCGTGTCTTCCTGTTTCTTAGTATGGCTTCTGATTTTTTATTGTTGTCTAGGTATCTGTTTATCTTGATGGGCTTATTCTGTTGGTTAGCTTCTCTTCCTACTCTAGGGTTTTATTTTGTTGTTTCTTTTTTGTGTGTGGTAAGGTTCCTTTTTGAAACTTGGTTCCTCTTATTCTATATCCTTGCAGTTGTCTGTGTTCCCTTGGGGAAAAAAAATTATTAGGACTAGCAAAAAAGAAAGAGATAAGAAGAAAGAAAGAATAATAGTAATAATAATAAATAAGGCTGAAGAGGAACCATACAAGAGATAGGAAAATAAGTAATTAGGAGTTAAAAAATCATAAAAAGCACAAAAGAATAAGAAGAAAAAAGTGGAAAAGAAAAAATGAAAAGAGAAACAAAGTTGAGAAAAAAATACAATGAACTGACTTAAAAGGCCTGAAAGTTGAGAGGAGAGGAAAAGAAAGAAAAGAAAAGAGAGAAAAATAAAAATTGGAGATCAAACGAGAAAAGGTAGAATTAAAGAAGAGCAAAAGAAGACAGAAGATAGAAAAATGAAGGAAAGAAAAGAAATAAAGTAGGTAGAAAAAACAATTTAAAACTAAAAGGAAACAAAGAAAAGGGGAAGATAACAAACAAGAAACAAAATAACAACAATAAAACAACCCAGGAAAAACAGCTTCCTCTAAGATGCTTCTCAGGTTGTCAGTGCTCATCAACCAATCACCCTGCAGCCTGCCCTCTGCAGGTGATACACGTGGTTTTAGCACACAAAATAAAAAAGAAAACAAAAAGAAACAGTAAGAACTGAAAAATAGCAAATCCAAGAAAGCTTAAAACAAAACAAAAAAATCTGTCTATATATTCCCTATCATAAGGTACCAGGTAGGTATCTTATAGTCTGATGGGTATAAGATCAGGCTATATCTGATCCCTTTTCTTAAGAGGTACTAGGGATCAGACCCGGGGCCTTGTCTATGCAAGGCAATAATTTCTCCATCAGCTCCACAGGTTAGAGAGGCTTCAGAAAGTTTATCTGTCTCTTCCTGCCCCAGTTCCCTCATGTGAGTTGGACTTCTAACAGTTTGCCAAGCTGGACTGGTTAGGCATCTGTTTTGGCCCTCTCACACTACATAGTTTCTCTATGTGTGACAGCCTGCCTGATCAGATGCCCCTTCCTCCCCCCTGGAGCAGCTTCAATGGTAGTGGGGGTCTTTTTTGAGATTCAAAGTGGGTTCAGCTGGCCAAACTCACTGAAAAGAAACCACTGGCCCCCCTCTGCCAAACCATTCTTTGGCCCAGGAAATACTCTCTTCCACTCATTTGGCTGCAGTGAGCCAGAGGTTTTACCAAGAGACTGTTCGCCTTGTTTCCAGCCTCAGGGGCAAGTAACTCATGTTTTTTCTTTTGCTTCATGTCTTACTCCCTCCTGGATGATATGCATCACTTTCCTATTCTACAGGTCCCTAAAGCAGCTCCCTCAGGTAGGTTTTTGCCCTTTCTCTGCTTTTCTTTTTTGTTTATTTGTTAGTTTGTTTTGTGCGTGTGTATAACTACTTTGCCTAACTACTTTGGTGCCATCTTCCCAGAAGTGTTTTATACTTTCTAACTTAAGCTATAAAGTAATCTCAAGATTTAGATGTCAACTAATGATTAAATGAATTGTCTACTGTGTGATACACACTATATCTGGTGCTAGGGATATAAAGGTGAGCAAAAGACTGCCTAACTTCTGTACTCAAAGAGCTTAGAATTTGTATCAGAAACAGTTATTAAGTAAACAAGTAAATAATGTAATACTGGAACTTTGATAATTGCTATGAAGAGAAATGAATTATTCTATAAAAGCTTAAAACAAGGGGCCTTGACCCAATCATGCAGGTTATGGAAGTTATCTGAGGAAAAGTTGATTGAATTAAGATGCTTAAAATATTAAATTGGGGTAGTAATAATGCCTCAGGCAAAGGTCCTCCAGCTGTATTTCCTGGCTTGGTGCAGGTGGTGAGCTAAAGTTGGTTGCTGTGGTTGATGTTGATTTAGTTAGAGGGAGCATGAGAGGAAATGAATGGAGATACTTAGGCAAGTCTTTGTTATCCATGCAAATGGTAATTTGAAGTTAGGGCTAAATATGTATTTGAAAAGATTACACTGGCTTCAGTGTTTGAGAGATGTAGAGATGGGAGATATGTAGATACCAGTCAGTAAATCATTCCAGCTAAATTCTAGGACAAGCAGGCAATTAAAGAGAAGTACATAGTTTCAAGACATAGTTAAGAAGAAAGTCTAGAGATAAGATAAACTACGGGAAAATTAAAAGGGGATGTGTATTATTCAGGGCTGTCTAGGGAAATAGAAGTAACAAGAGATATCTGTCCCTAGTCTTCGATTTTATCAGAGTCTCTCGTGACACTGGGGATGCACAAGTCCAGGTTCAGCAGGCAGGCTGCAAACAGGAACTCCAATGAAAGTCCAAATGAAGGTTCTTGATGAGTTCTGGGAGATGTTGGCTGTCCAAAGGTGAGCTGGGAAATTCTCACTCAGTGTTGGAATCATTTCCCCTTTTAATGCATTCAACTGATTGGATAAAGTGTCACTCATTGCTGATGGCACTGTCCCTGACTGATGTAATTGTAATTAGCTAGCTATGATTTACCACTGCAGTAAAGTCAATGTTGATTAAAGTCCATAAATGCCCTTGTATGACAGTTAACCCAGTGCTTGCTTGACCAAACAACTGGGCACAATTACCTGGCTAAGTTGACACAATATCCTAATCATCACAGGATGTAAAATTATTCTCATGTTTCTAACTTGCACAATTTGAGGAATGATGGCTTAGAAAGATTTGGGTTATGGGTAAATTGCAGGGAGAATATCATGATTTCAAGTTTGGGCACCTATAGTGTGGGCTGGCTGGGAGAGTTCCAAGAGTAGATATTGTTATTAATTGTAAGAGAGATCTGAGCCAGAATTAAAATTTGGGTCCAACATTGCAACATAATATAATATAAACTTTCCTTTCCATAGACAACTTTGTATTTCTATAATGTTAATTCAGATTTGGCGTAAATTTTTGATGAAGCAATGTGAATACATTGTGAAGTTCAAGTTTTGCGACTTTATTGTAAACAGCAATAACTTCATGATAACTAGGGAAATGAAATTAACTTAGAGAATTTAAAATTACTTCAGGGTTAGTTTTATGGGAACTTAGAGCAATAAAAGTAGACTGAAAATCCTTTTATTTTACAACTCAATATGCAAACTTTACTAAAAAAATTGAAACTATTGTTAGAAAAGATCATTTAAATATGTACAAAATTTCTGTGTGTGTGTCTTTGTGCCTATGTGATTTATCTAATACTTATACAGCACTGAACTGTTCCTGGAAATATTGTATATATCAATACTTTTAATTTTCTCATTGTACAGATGAGGAAAATGAATCATAAAGAAGACAAAAGACTTTTTCTAGCTCATCCAGTTAGATGAAAAGGTTAGCAGAGAGAAGTCAGGTGCCAGGATTGAAGGCCAGGATGCAAGAAATCTCTGAGAAGGAAGATTTATTAACAGCCAGCCTGGCCCAGCAGTCTTATGCCCCAAAAAATCAAGCCCTGAATAGGATTTCCAGGGCCCTTTTATACTGATGATGTAGAAGTGGGGAGTCAAGTGATACTTTGATGCAAAAAGGACTTTCTTTGTTAGTTTCTTAGAGTTTTAGGGGTTTGCTTGGATACCAGGTAGGTTTGAATTAACATATTGCCCACATTCCAGGTAAACTTGAATCAACATATCGCCCACATTCCATCTAGATATAAGTTCGAGTTTACATTCAGTTTGCATCCTTCCTGAATATTCAAAGCTTATAGAGCCTATATCAGTTAATAGCTTCCTAGGAAGTAGGCAAACTTGGATATAGAATTAGATAAGTTTGAATTCATGCATAGGCCATATTGTTTGGAGTCAAACCCTAGTGGTCTGGATTCTGTGTACTCTTGTGTAGATTGTGCTCTCATTCTCAATTGCTCACTCATCCTCCCTGTAGTAATATTATAAACCCCATCTCATTGCAAAGACTTGCCCTGATTTCCCTCGGGAGAACTTTTCTTCTCTAACTCATCAGATTATGCTTGGTCATTTAACTTGCACTAGACAATGTTAGGAAACCAGAAGTGACATGTACCTGTTCTAAAGCAAACATGTAAAATCATCAAGTGCTTTTAACAATGCTCTTCCTTTCTGCTTTAAATATGGCATGTGACTGACATGGGTTGGGCCTTCAACCTGGGTCCCAGAATCAGTAGAGACACACACAACCCACTGATGCCAACATGAGCAGTAAAGGAAAAATAAACTCTGTGATTGTAATGCATGCATCCTTATGGGAAGAATTTGAATTAAAACAATTTTTGTCTATAAGGAGGTGTTAATGAATAAAAGATTTAGAAACACTCTTTTGCAGAATGGAGCAGCGATATCTGCAAGCCACACGAGTGCCACGGGCAGTGGCAGGGCCTTGAGAGCTGCAGGGTTGCTTAGGTTTCGGACTCCCTCTGGTTCCAGGGCAGTGGGAAGGAAGCAAGCACAAGAGCAGCAGAAGCAGAAGTGGTGGCTCTGGCTGTCTCTCTCCTACAGGGAGGAGCCAGGGTGGTCTGGAAGCCCAGGTGACTGGAGGGAGACCCGCTGCCCAAGGTAGGAATTCTCTTCACTAGGGCATGGAGACTGTTCAATCACCAGAAGCACGAAGATCTCATCGGTAGGCTGGATAATGCAGGGAAAACTAAGTTGCACATAGATACCCTGCAATAGGAAGAAGATAGTTGTTAATAATTCTCGTTTCCTAATGTGCATTATTGGTGGCCCAGAATCTATTCGTTCTTCCTAAGAACACTTTCTTTGCAAATACTGAGGACCTAAGAAAAGCTGGATTGTTGATAATTGCTAATTAATAAGATGTTAACAAATGTATGATTATAGCAGAAATGTCCCAGTTTTTGAGACTAACTTCTATTACACATCAGCAGTGGCACACCCAGGTATGCCATGCTCTTAAAGGCGAGGGAGAATGCCAAGGACTTGAATGGATGATATTTAGGATTAGACGATCTCTACTGAGCTCTTCTCATAGACTATGTATTTTATAAAGGAAATGCAGAATTTACCTGAAAATTAGTGGTTTAGATATTTTCATAAGAAACTGATTTATACTATATAAGAAGAAAAATTAAGCCCACTTACTTGAAAACAAAAGTGAAATCCCACCTTCCGTTTACTCTTTAAATATTTCCCTCCAAAGTAAGGTCTTAAAACTGTGGCTGACATTTTTTCTCATATTGAACTCTCTCAGGATATTGTGTAACCTATGTAGGGAGAGGAAGACATTGTTCAATTCATGAACTTTGTTATCACTATAGACCTCCTAGCTGAATGTTGTCTTCTTCTCATTCTATTAAGTCAAATACAAACCAGCACAGATATTTAGTTTCCAATATTTTAAAATGTAATGTTACCTATGAAAAGTATTTTGCCTAAGGTTGTGTATGTATTGTGTATATACTTCAAGTTCAAGTTAATGACTTTGATTTACATTCTAGTAAGTAACACAACAATTAATAATATCTTTAGTTGGAACTATATGAGACGAGTGTTGGCATTGATTTAAGTGTCATTTTGTACT
The DNA here is from genome assembly GCF_030445035.2 of Dasypus novemcinctus. Taxonomy (NCBI): domain Eukaryota; kingdom Metazoa; phylum Chordata; class Mammalia; order Cingulata; family Dasypodidae; genus Dasypus; species Dasypus novemcinctus. The sequence continues at coordinate 141,835,631 of NC_080676.1, forward strand.
TTTCACCTTAGGTTCTCTGTACTGAACCAAGCAATAACCAAATTATTGAGCTGCTTAGGAGAGAAAGGGAGAGAGAGAGAGAAAGAAGCAAAGGTAGAAGAAAATAGCTTGAATTTGTATACAGATTTTTTTGTTGATCAAATCACGCAGAAACATGTACTGCAACTGAATAGAACATACAACAAATTCTTAGCTTAAGTATTTCCAATACGTAGAATTACACAGCAAATAGTTAGCATATTATTCCCTGTTAAATCCATATAACATCTATATTATTGAATAAAGTTTTGATCTACCTAAAAAAAAAGAAAAGAAAAGAAAGACTGTTGTAAGACAATAATATTTGGGGTTAGTTTTTTCCAGTTTTATCTGGTATTCGTTGTTTAACTATTACAGCTTTCCTCTACTGTGTAATGCATTCTTTGAAAACCAAACCAAATAAAATAAATCCCTATGTATACTGGAGTAGATAAACGCTGTACTCAAGAGGCCAAATATTTTAATGTCACAGTGTGACTTCTAAACATATATCTTTTTGAAGGCACATAGTCTTTGTGAACTACATTTTCTCATTAAACACAGATTTTTGAAATCAACTTTGGAAATGTAATGTATTATTATTATTTTTTAATTACTAATATAAAATGCATTCTACCATTTTAACTTGGTGTAATTAAAATTTGATCTTTTAAATTTTATTTAGACTTTAGCAAGTGGTGACAAATGGCAAATCACCCTGAAAATCAACAGTCCTCCAATATGCAATCAAAGCCAATTGTCTACATAGAACATGACCTATAATCAGGACAGAGCCTTTGTGCATGGTATCACCTTTGCTAAGTGACACAAGTTAGCATCAAAGATAATAAGTTATATCAATACCATGTACCCCCTGATATGATGCTAAAAGAAGGTTCCAAAATTTCTTCTGTGGTATTATTGAAAAAAATTCCTAGCCTCAAATCAATCCTGAAAAAAAAAAAAAAAAAATCAGGAAAACTCAAATTGAGAGATAGTCCAGAAATAAATGGCCAGTGTTTTCAAAAGTGTCATGGCAATGAAAGACAATAAGGAACTGTCACAGGTGGGAAATGAGGAGTCTAAAGAAATACAACAACTGAATATAGTGTGGGTTTCTGGTCTGGACCCAGAACCTTACAAAAGGCCTTAGGAGAAAAATTGGTGGAAATTTAAGAAAATTCTTATTATAGTTAGTATTATTGTAGCAATTCTAATTTTCTGGTATTTTATAATTGCACAATATTTATAAAAGTTTTTTTTTACACTAAGGGAAGGTGGGTAAAGAACATATATATATATATATATATATATATACTGCCATTTATTTTTTAGCAAATTTACTATAAGTCTAATTTTATTTTAAATGAAATATTTAAATAAAAACATTAGAAAAGTTGAATCTTTTGTCTCCTAATGCTATAAAATTTTAATAAGCAAAACCCACAAAATTTGAGCAAACTTTCTATTGTTGCTGAATCAGTTACTTTTTGCTACACAACAAATCATTCAATTTAGTTGCTTAAACCCTTTATTTTTCCAGATTCTTTGGATCAGCTGTTGGTGGTCTGTGCCTGTGTTATAACTTTTTGTCACAAATTTTTGTGGGCTCCCTCAGTATCCATTTTACTAGGCCATTTGCCTTAACAGTGACCTTTGGCCAAATTAATAAGCAGTTTTCCAGCCCTGAGGCATAAACTTCCCTAGATTCTAATCCTCATCTGCAGCCATAACCCACACCACCCATAAACTTCATCCAAGACTCACAGCTGGTCCCAAATTATAAGGTAATCCTCCATACATCCTTCAAACTCCTAGTCCCTTTCCCTTTTTTGTGCTAGTTTGCTTTAAACTAACCAGTTTTGGACTACTGTGGGAAATATACTAAGCTCCACCCTGGATCACAATAAAGTCATAAGCCCATGGGTCTCTGTCATTCTGCTAGTTGAGCCATCCCATCAGAGCTAATTACGCTTCCCCTCAACTCATCATTAAGGCAGGTTAGTACAAGGTAACCAAGGAGAAGACTAACTACAACATGACCAGCTGACAGCATGGCTAACAAAAACCATGGCTGCAAGATCTCCCTGGGATTTTGAGTATAACCTTGAGGTCCCAGTTTCTCTTTCCAGGATCTCCTGTTGGCCCCAGATATCCCAAACAGTTCTGACCATTGGTCCCACCATTTAGTTCATCTCTGCACTGGCCTCTCTCATGTTTTTGTAATCAACTGGACCATTATTTAGCAGCTGTATGGTAATATACGGTGTTTGGAACTCTTAACTGAGGCACATCAGTTTGCAACCAGTTTGCTTCCAAGTGTCCTTTCACGTTCCAGCCAGTTAGCACAGGTTCTTTAATATGGTTGTCTCAGGATTTCACGTTCAGAAAGATGGCAAGCCCCAATGTGCAAGAGTTTCTCAATCCCTTTATTACATACTTATTAGTCATATTGGCAAAAACAAATCACATAATTGAGCTCATATGCAAGGCTTGAAAAAAGAAACTTTATTTGTTAAAGGTTTGGGCAAGAATATAATGTAGAAAAGTGGTCTACATTCAGAGATGGAAAGATTATGGGGCCATGTTTTTATAATCTATCACACTTGTCCTGTTTATCTCAGCCCTCTATTCTTATTTTCCCTCAAATAATTATCAACTCAGCACTAGCAATTATACCTAATTAATTCATAGATTCTACCAAAGGCCTGGCATGTTGCAAGAATTCAATAACTTCTAAAAGAATCAATTTATATTTGAGTAAATCAAGTAATTTCTTAATTTATTTAAAATATTGAACAAGAATATGGGAAACTTCATATTAAAGTGTAAACATTTTGAGTCAGTCTTTATATATTTATATTCATACTATATGCAATTTTCTTTAAGGTTTTTGTTTTGTAGTTCTGTCTTTAGTCTAATTTTTCTTTCATTATTCACCTTCTAATAAATGGTCCACATTGGCTCTATTTAACTCTTTTAATATTTTTATTGCTTTTTTACAGAAATATAGATCATGCAAAATGTTATATTAAAAATATGAAATTCCTACATACCCCACTCACCATCCCCACCATCCTCATCCCGCATCAAGAACCTCTTTCATCTTTGTGGCACATTAATTGCATTTGATGAATACATTTTGGTGCACTGCTATACTACATGGATTGTAGTTTACATTGTAATTTACATTCTCCCTCATCCGTTCAGTGGGTTAAGGCAGGATATATAATATCCTGCATTTGTCCCTGCAATATCATTCAGGATAACTCCAAGTCCCAAAAATGCCCACATATTACACCTTTTCTTCCCTCTCCCTGCCCTCAGCAATTCCCATGACCACTGGCTCCACATCAATGATACAATTTCTTCCATTGCTAGAGTCACAATAATTCTATAGTATAATACCTGTAAGTCCACTCTAACCCATATTTTATTCCTCCATCCTGAGGACCCTGGGATGGTGATGTCCACTCCACCTCTAAATAGAGAGGGGGCTTAGATCTCACGTGGCTGATTGACAGAATTCTCCTGCTTGTCGTTGTAGATTCAGTTTCCTGTTGTCGTCTACTTATTTCTTCATTCTTCTGTGCTTTGAATCACAGAGTGATCAATATTTATTGACTTTTCAATAAAGGACTGGGCATAATATTTCTTAATGCCATTTTATTTCTGAAATAATAATGAAAATTACTACTTAATCCTATAGAAAATTACTTCCACAGCCATTCAAGACCTACTATGAACCAAGCAAAGTACTTTGTTATTCTCAAAATCATATCTCCCAAAACTTCCCAACTCTGGAGCCATTTTCTTATTGCTTCAGGTGTCAGGTGGATGGTTTTGTTACATTTTTAGAAATCAAATGTTTTGGATTCTGCCATCTGTATAATGTCATTGACATCAAAAACAAAAACAAAGCTCATCTATTACTCCAAATTTGAAGACTGGATACTTAATAATATACAAATCAGAGCACAACTCACAAAAAGAGTAACTAAGATTCTTACTAAAATTTATTAAATTAAACTAATTAATATTTATTTGGTAAAAAACATAGCCATATAAACATTAATTATTTTTCTAACTTTTTAATATAAAAAGTTCGCTTTTAGTGATTTTAAGAACAATATCTGGTTTTGTTAATAAATTATAAGCACACAATGAGTTGTTGGCATCACCAACAAGGAAAATGTGTCTCTAAGAAACTATCTTTTAGATGTTTATCCCCCTCCCTCACTCTAAACTGTGAAAAATATTCCTTTATTAAATGTGTTTTATTCCTGAACAACTTTACCTAATGACCCATTAAATGAAGGAATATCAACATGGGACTAAAGCATTAGGTTATTTTTAAAGATTGGTGTTATTTATTAACTCATATTATTTTTTATGGTCATGGCAATATTTTTCTTCACACTACTTGAAAAGTTTCAGAAGAGCACTAAAGAAGCTGTAATTCTGAGATCTCTGAGAGTAAAAACAAAAACAGTTTTGTGTTAATGCTAGCTAGAGTCAATTGTTTCTGTATATCCTCCAGATAGGCTCTCTGAAATTCTTTACAAGGAAAATCCATAAGATAAGTCACTTCTTAGTTTCTGCTTTTATATATATTTTTACCATGCCTTACCAATACAACTAGATCTTTATATATTTAAGAAAAATTAAACAAAAAAAAATCAAGCTCAAGGAAAATATGAGAAAAAGAAAAAAATGCTTTCTTTTATCTCTGTTTTCATTCCTCATTTACTTTTGCAACAAATTCACTCCTTTAAAATTGATACTATCACTTGAATTCACCAAAGTTCCTCTAACAGAATCCGCAGTTGTTTGTTTGTTAATTTCCCTTTATAGAATCATCAGCATTGTCTTCCTAAGTAAAGCAAGCAAGCCATTAATTAGTATAAACAGGGGTTACCCTGAAAATCAATAGTCTTCCAATATGCAATCAAAGCCAACCATCTACAAAGAATGCAAACTATAATCAGGACAGAGCCATGTGCCTAGCAAGTAAGAGATAAGTACAGCAGAAATTTGTCAGACCACAAAAATCTAAGATTGTGGAGCATAAACTGTTTTTTATCAAACCAACCCAGTTACAGCAACAAATTCAAAGCTATGTTACCATATTATTTAAGTGATAAACAATGTGTAGAGTAGCATAAGTAAAATGCATTCAACCATTTCCCAAGTATCCCTAAGTCCTGTGGATCCACCCCAGGGTGTTTTATAACAACAGGAAGTGTATTTGAGAAATAGCTCACCCCCTACTTTGCAGCTCTCACCAATATAAAGTAAAACTTGAAACTATGTCTTTCTGTTTGGAGGCTTATTGTCTATTTTCCTCCGCCAATTTGATTCTACCTGCATGGTAGATTTGTTTTATATTGAAAGCGATCTGCAAAATTATAGAGGACTCAAATCATAGCATTTGTGAACTGTCTTGGTTGAATTCTACCTTGCTTCCTTAGAATAATAATGAAAAAAGAACAGAAGATTTCAGTCTAATAAAATAAAACCTGATAAGTTATTTAACTCTCTCACTATTCATATTTCTTCTATATTTGATAAACAGTAGATATATGATTTCTTTATTTATGCAATTATCTGATTAATAATTATACATATTTATTCACAACAATCAATATCATACTGAATGTTAATTAGTTGGGAAAAATCCATATGAACAATACAATAAAAAAAAAAATTTGTAATGTTAGTTCCTGTCATGGACTATGGTAGGCAGAATGTTCACAAAAATCTGCAATAAGTATTTTAGAATCATTTGATCAAGTTAAGATGGAAGAAAAAGAAGAATGTTTAAGAGTATATTTCACTTCCTGGTAAGTGCTGATGCTTTGGCCTATTGCTCTTTCCTTCCTATGGCCATCTGCATCAACCTTATGCCTGATGGTAAACTTTGCTCCTTATTCTAGAGAAACCCAGTGACTTCCATCTCTTTTACATTCTCTGAAATTTCTACCAGGAAAATGTAGTAAGATATGCAATCATTTTGACTTCTCCAGCTTCCTCTCCCCAACCCCTAGAGTTCAATCTGGCCCCTCTATTGGAGCTTTCCTTCTAATGTTGCCATCACTGCCTTTGTTACAAATCCTGTGCACACTGGTGCATCATATATTACTAAAATAAGTATAATGCATTTACCCATGTTGAACAAATTTTCCTGTTAAATTTCTTCTTTATTTGACTTCCGTTATACAATACAATTCTTTTATTTCTGCTCCTCTAGATGCATTAACATACATAATCCCCTTAACCCTGAAATAAGTATTGAGATTTTACTCTTTTCTCTTAATGCCTCTTTTACTACTATTAGGCTCAAATATTCCTGACTTTGAATTTATAAATTCAAAATCTATACACTATTTCTATCCTTAGTCATCACATAGTCTGGGCAAACTTCACACATGCCTGATTCCTGAGAACTTCCATTCTATCCACTGGAACACACAATCTCCGCAAAAGTCCCCTATATCTTCAATCTCCTCTCTTAGCACTTCTTTAAATTTTTTGATCTTACAGAAATATGACTCTCCACTCAGGATACTAATTTCCCCATAACATTCTTTAGAGATGGTTGTTACATTGTTGTAGGTATATATTTCCTCTCATGACCCTCCTGTCACTGGGCTTAGAGCTAGAAGCATTCTTGCTCCTTACTCCCACTTTAAGGTCACCTCCTACCTCAAAACATTCAGCTTTACATCTCATGTTATCAGATTACTTAACCTTGACACCTCATTGCAGTTGTCTTTTACTGACACCAGATTATTGTCTTTTATATCTTCTTTTGTTTTTTGAAATTATTTTAATTAGGCTCATTTTTAAATCTCCTTTTAAAAAAAAATAATATATTGTGTTAGAGAGTTTTGAGCTAAGAAAACAATTAGGCACGTGTGTGGAACTCTCATATAACACTCCTTCATCAACACAGTACATTGTTGTAGAATGTTTGTTACAGATTATGAGATAAAATCATCAGACTATTACCACTAACTATGTTCTATAGCATTGTTTTAAATACCCCCTATTATCAACACAGTATATCTTTGGCACTGATGCAAGAACATTACATTATTGCTGTTAACTATAGTACAGAGGTGACATTAATCGTGGATTTCCTATTCCTCTCTACATTTTTACCACCTTGCAATAGTGATGTACATTTGTTCTAGTTCATAGATGGACATTCTTTTACTTGTACTATTAATCAAAATCTCATCCACCTCTGGGTTCACTATGTTATTCAGTTCCTAGATTATTTTCTAGCTTTCTTTCAATTGACATTTATATCACATTAGACTACCCTCTTTAGCCACTATCCCATCCATAAAACAACTGCACTAGTTCTATTCACTATAATGTATTACCATCAACTCCATCCATTTCCAAATTTTTACAATCATGATATTTAAATCTTCTATATACATTAAGCATCAGTACACCTTCTCAGCCTTCCTCTTGTCTGCTAAAAACCTACACTTAAGGTTTTAGCTCCATGCCTTTATTCTTTGTATTTAGTTCATATTAGTTAGACAATGCAATATTTCTCCTATATGTCTGACTTAGTTCACTCAACCTAATGTCCTCAAAGTGCATCCATGTTGTCATATGTGTCCCAATTTCATTTATTCTTAAAGAATCATAGTATTCCATCACATGTATATACCACATTTTATTTATCCACTCACTGGTTGATGGATGCTTGGGTTGTTTCCATCTTTTGGCAACTGTGAAAAATGTTGATATGAAATCAGTTTGAAAATGTCTGTTCATGTCAGTTTTCAGTTCTTCTAGATATATTCCTAGTAGAGGAATTGCTGAATCATATGACAGTTCAGTATTTAATTTCCTAAGGAACTGCCATACAATTTTTCACAAAAGCTGCACCATTTTCCTTTCCCATCAACAGTGAAATAGTGTTCCTATTTTTCCACATCTTCTCTAGCACTTATTGATTTCTGTTTTTTTTTAAATAACGGCCATTCTATGAGATGTGAGATAACATCTCATTATCATTTTGATTTGCATTTCCCTAATAGCTTATTGGTATCGAACATTTTTTCATGTGCTTCTGGCCATTTCTATTTCCTCTTTGGAGAAATGTCTGTTTAAGTCTTTTGCCCATTCTTTAATTGGATCACTTTCTCTTTTATTGTTGTGTTGAATAATCTTGTTATATAGCATGGGAATCAAACCTTTATCAGATATATAGTTTTCAAATATTCTCTCCCGTTGAGTGGCTACCCTTTCACCTTCTTGGCCAAGTCCTTTGAATCACCAAAGTGTTTAAGTTTGAGAAGGTCCCTTTTAACCATGTATTATTTCATTGCTCATGATTTCAGTGTAAGATTTAAAAATCCACTAATGACCACCAGGTTTTGAAGATGTTTTCCTACATTTTCTTCTGGAAGCTTTATGGTTATAGATTTTACATTTAGGTTTTTGATCCATTCTGAGTTAATTTTTGTGTCAGGTGTGAGATAGGGGTTCTCTGTCCCTCTTTTTTTGGCTGTGGATATCCAGTTCTCCCAGAACCAGCTGTTGAATAGACTGTTCTGCCAGAGCTGAGTGGGTTTGACAAGCTTGCCAAAAATCACTAGACCATGAATGTAAGGGTCTGTTTCTGAACCATCAATTCAGTTCCACTGATCTATGTGTGTATCTTTATGCCAGTACCAAGTAGCTTTTCCCACTTTAGCTAGGTAATATGTTTTACAGTTTGCAACAAAGTCCTCCTACTTTACTTTTCCTTTTAAAGATACTTCTGGCTATTTTGGTACACTTACTTTCCAAACAAATTTGATAATTGCGCTTTCTATTTCTGTAAAAAAGACTGGTGGAATTTATATCTGGATTGCATTGAATCTGCATGTCAATTTTGATAGAATTGACATCTTAACAATATTTAGTCTTCCAATCCATGAGCACAGAATGTTCTTCTACTTATTTAAGTCTTTCTTAATATATTTTAGCAATAATTGTAGTTTTCTGAATTCAAGTTCTTTACATCCTTGGTTAATTTTATTCCTAAATATTTGATTATTTTAGTCACTATTGTAAATGGCATTTTTCCCCTGATTTCCTCCTCATATTGCATATTACTTGTGCACAGAAGCAGTACTGGTTTTTGCATATTTTTCTTGTATCATGTCTCTCTGCTGAAATTGTTTATTAGCTTTATCATCTTTGTTGTAGATTTTTCAAGACTTTCTAGGTATAGGAAAATATCTGTGATTAGTGGAAGTTTTGCTTCTTCCTTTCCAATTTGGATGCCTTTTATTCCTTTTTCTTGCTTGATTGCTTGAGCTAGAACCTCCAGCACTACATTGAACAACATGTTGACAGTGGACATCCTTGTCTTATTCCCAGTATCAACAAGAATGCTTTCTCTCTTTCACCACTGAGTACAATGTTAGCTGTGGGGTGTTCATATATCTTGAGAAAGTTACCTTCAGTTCCTACCTTTTGTAGTATTTTTACAAAGAAAGTATTCTATATTTTGTCAATGCCTTTTCTGTGTCAGTCAAAAAGATCATGTGATTTTTCTTCTTCCATTTATTAATGTAGTGTTTTAACACTGATTGATTTTCTTAAGTTGAACTACCCTTGCATACCTGGGATAAAACCTACTTATTCACAAAGAATAATTCCTTTAATGTGTTGTTGGATCCTATTAGCAAGTATTTGTTGAGGATTTTTCATCTGTATTCATTAAGGAAATAGATCTGTAATTTCTTTATTTGCAATAGTTTTATCTAGCTTTGGTATTAGGGGGATATTGGCCTAACAGAATGAGTTTGGTAGTGATCCTTCTTGTTCAATTTTTTGGAAAAGTTTGAGTAATACTGGTAGAAATCTTCTTTGAATGCTTGCTAGAACTCACCTGTGAAGCCATCTGATCTTGGGCTTTTCATTTTTGGGGAGTTGTTTGATGACTGTTTCAATCTCATTTCTTGTGATTGGTTTGTTAAGGTCTTCTATTTTTCCTAGTTTCATTATAGGTTTTTCATATGTTCCTGGGAATTTTACCATTTCAACTACACTGCCTACTTTGTTGGCATACAGTTGTTCAAAGTATCCTCTTATGACCTTTTTTATTCTTGTGGGGTCAGTGGTAATGTCCCCATTTTTATTTTACTTATTTGTATTTCCTATCCTTTTTCTTTGTCAGTCTAGCTAAGTGTTTGTCAATTTTTGTTAATCTCTTTGAAGAAAAAAGTTTTGGTTTTATTAATTCTTGCTATTGATTTTTGCTTCTCAAGTCCATCTATTTCTTCTGTAATCTTTGTTATTTCATTCTTTCTGCTTGCCTTAGGAATAATTTGCTGTTCTTATTCTAGTTGCTCCTGCTGTGTAGTTACATCTTTGATTTGAGCTCTTTCCTCTTTTTTAATGTAAGTATTGAGGGCTCTAAATTTCCCTCTCAGCACTGCCTTCTCTATAACCCATGATTGTATGATATGTTGTGTTTTCATTTTCATTTGTCTCAAGATATTTATTGATTTCTCCCATAATTTCTTCTCTGACCCACCAGTTATTTAAGAATGTGCTGTTTAATCTCTATATTTGTGAATTTTCTTCCTATTGTTGATTCCCGGCTTTATTCTACTATGATCAGAGAAAGTGCTTTGGGTGATTTTCATTTTGTGGAATTTATTGAGAGCTGCTTTGAGACCCAACATATGGTCTATCTGGAGAAAGATCCATGAGCATTTGAGAAGACTGTATATACTGCTCTTTTGGGGTACAATGTTCTGTACTTGTCTATTAGATTTAGTCCATTTATCATTTTTCAAGCTCTCTGTTTCTTTATTGATGCTCTGTGCCCAGATGTTGTATCCAATGCTGAGAGTGTTGTATTGAAGTCTCCAGATAGTGTTGTAGAAACATCTATTTCTCCCTTCAGTTTTGTCAGTTTAGCCTCATGTAATTTGGAGGACCTTGGTTAGGTGCAAATACATTATGATTGTTATGTCTTCCTGGTGAATTGCCCCTTTTATTAATATGTAATATTATTCCTTGTCTCTAATAACAGGTTTGCTTTTAAAGAGTATTTCTACTGATATAAGTATAGCTACTCCAGTGTTTGTTTGTTTGTTTGTTTGTTTGTTTTGTTGTTTTGTTTTGTCTTTTTTTGTTTTGGTTACTGCTGGCATAGAATATCTTTCACAGTCAATCTATTGGTATTCTTTGGTCTAAGGTGGGTCTCTTGTATACAGCATATAGGTGACTCACATTTTCTTATCCATTCTGCCAGTTTGTTTGATTGGTGAGCTTATACATTCTACCCATTTTTTGATCAGGGAGTGTGATGGTTAGGTTAATGTGTCAACTCAGCCAAATAATTGTGCCCAGTTGTTTGGTTTGCATTGGGCTAATTGCAATACAAGAACATTTATGAACTTTAGTGACTAGTGACTTCACTATTTGCTGATTACATTTACATCAATCAGGGTAATTGCCATCAGCAATGTGTGACACTTTATCCAATCAGTTGAATGCCTTAAGAGGGGGAAGTGATTTCAGCATTCAGAGAGAATTTCCCAGCTCAATTTTGGACAGCCAACCTCTCCTGGAAACTCATCAAGGACCTTCAGTTGATTCTGTTTCCCTACAGAACCCTAACTAACACATCTTGGTACTGGGAGTGGTTCTTGAGGAATAGAGTCTTAAACACGGGATTTCTGAGGTGGATAAGGGAGTTTTGCAATTGGCTTTCTACTCTAATTGGACTCAAGCATACTAATGACTCCCTTTGCAATAATGAAGAGGCCACTAACAATCCATGGTGAGATTTGTCAGTAAAGATATGCAGAATATCATCACTGGCTTCCCCTATTTCCATATTATAAGAATCAAGGATCTTGATGAAAGTGTTTTCAACACCTTAACAGAGTTTTGTGGAATCAAAAGGTATAATGAGATTGGCTGGCTCCTCCTGGATACCCTAGATACAAAAGAAAGAGATTAAAGTCTTCAAATTTGAAACTTAAACACCACATGAATGATGCAAAAGTTTCTATGTGTGCTCTGAAAGAAAATCTTGTCTCCTGTAGCCACGGGCTTGAAATATCTGAGAACCAAACTCAGACTCTCATTGTACTAGTAGCAGAGTTACAAAGGAACCTAAAATCTCAACCCTGCAGGGTATCTGCAGGTGAAGTGAAGGCCTTGCTTGGAAAGGAGTGGAACCCAGATGTTTGGGATGGAGACATATGGGATGTTGATAATATTGGTGGGGGCAATGGAACCCTAAATTCTGCTGAGACATTGCCAGAAAAACCTACAATGACCTGCCATGTGGATACCACACCTTATCAACCTTGTATCACCCAGCCTTCACCCTGCCCCAGGGTGACCTCCTTCCAGCCCTGAGACAGGTACCATTCAAATTCCACATGCACTGCCAGGCCTCCAGTCTGCCTTGAAGAATCTGCCTTCTAATTCCTACCTGAAGATATTAATCCTGTCTCACCAGAAGAAAATGCAAAGGAATGTCCATTGCAAGACATTTCTAATTCTTCTCCTTACTCATCCCTACCACTCCTCTTGTCTATGAGAACTATTACTAGACTAAACTCACAATAAGTCCCCAAAAGTGAAATACAAAGTGTGACCCATGAGGAAGTACAGTATACTCTGAAAGAACTATATTAGTTTTCCAACTTATATAGACAGAAATCAGGGGACTATGTGTTGGAATAGATACTGAAGGTATGGGTTAATGGTGGAAAGAATATTAAGTTAGGTCATGCTGAGTTTATTGATATAGGCCCCACTAAGCAGAAATTCTGGATTCAAAGCTTTGGATTGAGGGGTTAAAAAGGACTCTAACAGTTTCTTTGGGAGGCTGACTGAAACATGAGATGGCCTACGATGTCTAAGGTTGAGATGCCCAATTTGCCCCGGTATACAGTAGAAAAGGGAATTCAAAGGCTGGATAAACTGGAATTTTAGAATGGATTTACAATTTGAGACCTGCTTACCCACCCCAGGAATGTCCAGAGTACACACCTTTAACCAGAACTGTGAGGAATAAATTTGTAAGACTAACTCCATCTTCCCTGAAGAGCTTTGTGTTGCTCTTCTCTATAGTCCAGATATTACTGTAGGGATGGCTGTAATGGAATTAGAATCCCTAACATTATGGGGATGATTGGATTTTGGTCTGGTAAAAGTCAAGTATCCACGGTTAATCACGGTTGATGTTTGGTGGGCATGGCTATGGCAATAAAAGGCAGATTCAAAGCAGCACTCAAAACAGTCTTGAGTTGCATACAGTTATGGCATTGACTAATACATCATAAGGTACATAGAAATGAAATGGATGGCAGTCTACTAAATTTCTTCTGGAACTGTATAAACAAAAGAGTTCTAGGTTGAGTGAACAAACCCTAACTCAAATTACAGACTCGGACTATCACGGCCCCTTAATTCCCAGACTTGAGATAGTTTACAGACCCAAAGCCCTTTGAATGTAAGTGTGCATTGGGAAAAAGGAGATAATCAGACATTTGGGGGATTAATAGACACTGACCGAGAAGTGACATTAATTTCAGGAGACCCAAAATGTCCACCAGTCAGAGTAGGAGCTTATGGAAGTCAGGTGATTAATGGAGTTTTAGCTCAGGTACATCTCACAGTTGATACAGTAGGTCCCAAGACCCACTCTGTGTTTATTTCCCCAGTTCCAGTATGCATATTGGAATAGACATACTTAGGAACAGGCAGAATGCCAACATTGGATCCCTGACTTGTGGAGTGAGGACTATTACTGTTGGAAGCCACTAGAACTGCCCCTACCAAGCAAAATAGTAAATCACAAGCAATACCAGATTCCGGGGAGGGATAGCAGAGATTAGCACCACCATGAAGGATTTGAATGATGCATGAATGCTGATTCCCATCACATCCACATTCAACTCTCTTATTTGGCCTGTGCAGAAAACAGATAGCTCTGGGAGGATAAGAGTAGATTATGGGAACTGGACATGGCTCAACTAATACAGTGTCTGCCTACCATGTGGGAGGGCCAAGGGTTTGACACCCAGGGTCTCATGACCCGTGTGGTGAGCTGGCCCACGTGAAGAGCTTCCACACATAAAGAGTTCTGTGCCATGAAGGGACACCTCTGCATGGGGGTGCCCCATGCACAAGGAGTGCACCCTGCAAGGAGAGCCACCCCATGTGAAAAAAGTGCAGCCTCCCAGGAGTGGCACCATAGACATGGAGAGCTGATGTAGCAAGATGATGCAACAAAAAAGAGACGTAATTTCCCCATGTCGCCGAGCATGCAAGCAGACACAGAAGAACACACAGCAAGTGCACAGAGAGAGCAGACAATGGAGGGGAGTGGTGGAGAGAAATAAATAAAGTAAATCTTTAAAAAAGAGTAGATTATAACAAACTTAACCAGCTGGTGACTCCAATTATAGCTGCTGTCCCAGATGTGGTATCATCGCTTGAGCAAATCAACAATTCCCTGATACCTGATATGCAGCTGTTGATCTGGCAAATGTTTTTTTCTCAATTGCAATTAGCGAAGATCACCAGAAACAGTTTGCTTTTTGCTGGCAAGGCCAGCAGTATACCTTCAGTGTCCTGCTTCATGGGTATATCAACTCTCCAGCATTATGTGATAACATTGTCTGCAGGGAACTCAGTCATCTCTCCCTCCCATAAGACATCACACTGGTCCATAATATTGAGATATCATGCTTATAGAACCTAGTGAACAAGAAGTAGCAAAAACTCTAGATCTATTGGCAAGTATTTGTATGAGAGAGGATGGAGGATGGGAGATAAATGCAACAAATACAGAGGGTCCTTCCACCTCAGTGAAATTTATCAGTGTCCAGCCCTGTGGGGCATATCAAGTTATCTCTTCTGAGGTGAAGGATACAATGTTGCATCTGGCCCCCCTTATGACCAAAAAAGAGGCACAATACTTAGCTGTTCTCTTCAGATTTTGGAGACAACACATTCTTCATTTGGGTGTGCTACTCTGGCCCAGTTACCAAGTTACCAGAAAACCTGTTAGTTTTGATTGGGGACCAGAACAAGAGGACCTCTACAACAGGTCTTGGTTGCTGTACAAGCTGCACTACTATTTGGGCCTTAGAACCAGCAGATCCAATAGTAATGGAAGTTACAGTGTCAAATAGAGATGCTGTCTGAAGCTTTTGGCAGGCTCCTATAGAAGAATAACAATGCAGATCCTTAGGATTTTGGAGCAAAGCCCTGCCATTCTCTGCAGATAACTACTCCCCTTTTGAGAAAGAGCTTTTGGACTGCTACTGGGCCTGAGTAGAGACTGAACGCTTTATCATGGGTCATCAAGTTACCATGAGGCCTGAGTTACCTATCATGAACTAGGTATTGTCTGATCCACCAAACAATAAAGTTGGGCATGCACAGCAGCACTCCATAATAAAGTGGAAGTGGGATATAAAAGATAGGGCTTGAGCCAGCCCTGAAGACACAAGTAAATTACATGAGGAAGTAGTTCAAATGCCCAGGGTGACACCCTGCCATTTTACCCTCCCTTTCCCAGCCCACAGCTTTGGTCTCTTGGGGAGTCCCTTACTATCAGTTGACTGAGAAAGAGAAAACATGGGCCTGGTATAAAGATGGTTCCAAACAATATGCAGGTACCACCTAAAAGTGAACATTGTGGAACTGCAGACCCTTTCTGGGATGTCCCTGAAGGACAGTGGTGAGGGCAAATCCTCCCAGTGGGCATAATTTTGAGCAATGCACCTGATTGCTCATTTTTCTTGGAAGAAGAACTGGCTCAAAGTGCATTTTTGCACTGATTAATGGGCTGTTGCCAATATTTGACTTGATGGTTAGTGATTTGGAAAGAACATGATTAGAAAATTGGTGACAATGATGTCTGAGGGAGATGTATATGGATAGACCTTTCTGAGTGGGCAAAAATCATGAAAATATTTGTGTCCCATGTGAATACTCAACAGGGGGTCACTTCAGGAGAGGAAGATTTAATAATCAAGTGGATAAGATAACCCACTCTGTGACTAATGCTCAGCCTCTTTCCCCAGACACTTCTGTCATTGTCCAATGGGCTCATGAGCAAAGTGGTCATAGGGCTAGGGATGGAGGTTAGTTATGGGCTCAGCAACATGGACTTCCCCCCACCAAGGCTGACTTGGCTATAGCCACTGCTGTGTGCCCAATCTGCCAGCAGTAGAGACCCACACTCAGCCCCCAATATGGCACCATTCCTCAAGGGGACCAGCCTGCTGCCTGATGGCATGTTGACTACATTGGACCACTTCTACCATGGAAGGGCAGCAATTTGTTTTAATTGGAATAGACACATACTTTGGATATGGCTTTGCATTTCCTGCATACAATGCTTCTTCCAAAATTACCATCCATGGCCTTACCACATTTCTAACTTACCACCATGGCATTCTGATCAAGGAACCCATTTCACAGCAAATGATGTGCAGGAATGGGCACATGCCCATGGAATTCACTGGTCTTATCTTGTTCCCCATCACCCTAAAACAGTTGGATTAGTAGAACAGAGGAATGGCCTTTTGAGGACTCAATTATGGTGCCTACAAGGTGGTAATACCTTGCAGGGCTGGGGCAATGTTCTTCAGGAGGCTGTGCATGCTCTAAATCAGAATCCACTCTATGGTGCTGTTTCTCCAATAACTAGGATTCATGGGTCCAGGAGTCAAGGGATGGAAGTGGGAGTGGCACCACTCACTATTACCCATAGTGACCCATGAGGAAAATGTTTGCTTCCTGTTCCTGCAACTTCAAACTCTATTGGCCTACAGCATTAATCCCAAAAAGAGGAGTACTGCCACCAGGGGCACAACAATGATTCCATTGAACTGGAAGTTAATACTGCCACTTGCACTTTGGGCTCATCTTACCTCTGAATCTATAGGCAAAGAAGGAAATTATTGTCTTGGTTGGGGTGATTGATTCTAACTATCAAGGAGAAATAGGGCTACATCTACATAATAAGGGTAAAGAAGAGTTTGCCTGGATTATAGGAGGGCCTCTAGAGTGTCTCTTAGTACTGCCATTCTCTATGATTAAAGTCAATGGAAAATTGCAACAACCCAAACCAAGCAGAACTAGCAATGGCCCAGAATCTTCAGGAATGAGAGTTTGGGCCACCCCACACAGCCAGCTGAAGTGTTTCTGAGGGTAACAGGAACATGCGATGGGTAGTGGAAGAAGGTAGTGATAAATATAAACTTCGACCACATGACCGGTTACAGAAATGAGGACTGTTATAGTCATGAGTCTTTCTTTCTTGTTTTGTTATGAGTATGTTATTATATGTACACAAACTGAATTTCTTTGTTTTCTACCCCAACCTTTTCCCATATCATATTACAAGTTGTATCAGTTTCACATCATAATTTAAGAATGTCAAATTTAAAAGTGAATATTACCCAAGGACTTGCTCCCTATTCTGTAGGGAATTAATGTGTTTCTGGTTGTATGCTGGAGAATTGAACATGTATATATATGCATGTGTGTTATTGTTTTTACTTATAGACTAAGTTATGGTTTAAACTAATGTGTATGGTTTCCAAGTTGACAAGGAGTGGACTGTGATGGCTAGGCTAGTGTTTCAACTCAGGTAGGTAATTTGCCCAGTTGTTTGGTCAAGCAAGCAATGGGTAATTGTAATACATTGTAATACATGGATGTTTATGGACTTTAGTCCCTAGTGGCTTTACTGCATAAATAGTTGGTTATATCTACATTAATCAGGGAGATTGCCATCAACAATGAGTGGTACTTTATCCAATCAGTTGAATGCCTTGAGGGGAAGTAATTTCAGCATTCAGAGAGAATTTCCCAGTTTATCTTTGGACAGTCAACATCACCTAGAAACTCATCAAGGACTTTCATTGAATTTTCCTCAGAGCCCTTATTTTGCAGACTGCCTGCAGAATCTGGACTTGTGCATCCCCACAGTCATGGGAGAGACTTATAAAATCACATACTATTGACAGATATCTCCTGTTGATTCTGTTTCTCTGAACCCTGTCTAAAACAGGGAGTTTAATCCATTAACATTCAATGTTATCACTATAAAGACAGTTCTTACTCCAATTTTTTTCCCTTTTGGTTTTATCTGTCATCTTTTAGTTTCACAAGTCTTTTTACATGTTTAGTGTACACTTTAACTGATATACTCTTTACTTCTAGACTCTCTCTCAAGCCTCTTTCTTGTCTTTTCTTTTCAGGATGTATTCTTCTCTTCAATATTTCTTGTAAAGCAGGTCTCCTGTTTATAAACACTTTTAGTTTCTTTTTATCTGTGAATATTCTAAACTCTCATTTTTGAAAGACAATTTTTCCATATATAAGATCCTTGGCTGGCAGTTTTTCTCTTGCAGTATATTAAATATATCATATCACTGCCTTCTTGTCTTCATGGTGTCTGATGAGAAATCAGCATTTAATCTTATTGGGCATCCCTTGTATGTGATGCATCTCTATTTTCTTTCTGCTCTCAGAATTCTCTGTCTTTGGCATTTGACATTTTGATTAGTAAGTGTCTCAGAGTAGGTCTGTTTTATCCATATCAGAGCATGTTGTTCTTCTTGGAAATGGATATCTTTGTCCTTCAAAAGGGTTGAGAAATTTTCAACTATTATTTCTTCAAATAGTCCTTCTCTTCTCCTTCTGGAACACCCATCACACTTATATTTGCTTGTCTCTTACTGTCATTTATTTCCCTGAAAACCTGTTCAATTTTTTCATTCTTTTTTTATCTGTTCTTTTGCATGCTTGCTTTCTGAGGCTAAGTCTTCAGGCTTACTGATCATTTCTTCTGCCACCTTGAATCTACTGTTATATGCCTGCACTGTAAGTTAATTTCATTTTTTGTACATTTCATTCCCATAAGGTCTATTTTTCTTTGTACACTTGCAAATTCTTCTTTGTTCTCACTAATATCCTTCTTAATATCCTTAATTTCTTTAGCCATCTCATTTAAATTGTTAAGGAGATTTGTTTGAACATCTATGATCAGTTGTCTCAATTCCTTTATGTCATCTGGAGGCTAATCTTGTTCCTTTGACAGAGCCATATCTTCCTGTTTCTTGGTATGGATTGCAATTTTTTGCTTGTGTCTTGGCCTCTGGCTTACTAGATGTATTTATTATGTGCACAATTTTTCTCATTAGTGTAGGGCATGTTATTGCCCCTATTCCCTTACTTGTTGTGAAGTAGGAGCCCAGGATGTAGTTGTTATAAGCTCTGGAGGGTAATGCAGCCTATTTTACCCCAGGAACCAATGAAGCTTCCCCCACCTTTTACCTCTGCCAGGGTTAGGGACAGAGCTCCAGCTGTGTGTAGTAATCCAACTCATGCAGGACAATACATTGTGTAGTTGCCTGGAGAGACTGAAGAAGCTTCACACCCCTTTTTTCCACTGCTGGTGGGGGGGGGGGGGCAGGGGGAGAACTGCAGGTATGAACAGCCAACTAATTTGTGTGGGTCAAAACTGATTGCTGCTGTCCAGGTGTCCTATTGTAGCACTGTCCTCTATCTTCTACTTCCAGGGGTTGGGATACATCTCTTGGAATGCCCCAAAATATAATCTGTGTGGGCCAAAAGCACCTGCAGTTGCCCTAAGAGTCTAAGGGAATTTGGTCCCTTTTGCTGTAAGGGCTAGGGATGAAACCATAGGTACCCAACAGTCAAGTCTGTGCTGCCTGAAAGCACCTACAGTTGCCCAGAGAGGATGAGGAAATACCAGCCCCCTTCTCTATTATTGGGGGGTAGGGGTCCAGTCCATACACACTGAAAGTACCTACTGTTCCCTGGCAAGCCTGAGGAAATGTCAGCCACTTTCTATCATATTGGAGGGTGGGGATGATGCCCAACAGTTCAGTCTAAGCAGGCCAAAAAGTGCCAGTCATTGCCTAGAGAGGGTGAGGAAACACAGCTCCCTTGCTATCATTTTGGGGGGATGGGGATGGATTCACAGATATCTGACTAGTCAATCTGTGTGTGTCAAAAGCATCTACAGTTGCCCAGAGAGACTGGTGTCTCCCTCTTCTCTTATTGGGGGTAAGAGTGGTGACATAGGCACCCAAGAGTCCAGTTTGTGCAGGCCAAAAGCACCTACAGTTGCCTAAAAGGCTGGTGCAAACCACACTCTCAGCTTTCTGCCTGCCAGATTTGGGGCGGGAGCTTAGGCTAGAGCTACAATCCTATCTGGGTGGAAAGAAGCTGTTCCCTACCATCACTGTTATTTTCAATCAGCCCTGCTTCTCCTCATGCTGGGGCCAGAGTTAAAATGGTGACTACTGGCCTCTTTCTCACTTGGACAGGTTCAATCTTTAGCTGTTTTTAGGATTATACTTTAGCCAGCTGAATTTACTAATCAGTAGCTAAAGTTAGTGCCTAATTGTCTCTTCCCATTTTTTGGGAAATGAAGCTTTTACCTCCAGTCACAAAACAGCTCCTGAGTTGCTTGTGCTGTCAGTGGAGGGTGGGCACTGGCCTCCATGATCTGGAGTGCTCTACTCACAAATCTTCACTGCGGATGTGCAGTGTCATGCTTCCATTCTTTCAAGAAGGTGGCAGAATCTTCTTCTGGTCTCTTGGGCCACTCAAATAGATAGCTCTGGGTGATTTTTAACTGCCCTTTAGGATAAGCTGACTCTTGCTGTTCCTTACTCTGCTTCCATCTTGCTGCTCTCCCTGTATTCCTTTATTTCCTACCATTTCAGCTGCCAGTTAAAACTCTCCCCAATGCAGCTTTGGTTTGGGTTTGGGGGATTTCAATATGCTCATCAAAATTTTTTCCAGCACTATGCTCTCATGGTTTCTCCTCAGAGTTATCTTAGTCTCAAAATTATGTCAGTTCCTCATACCTCTGGTTACTTTTTGGTTATTTGTGATTGTGTTTGTGTTACATTATTACTTTCACAACTCCTCTATGATCCTAATTTCATGCATTTACTCTCTGACCACCAATTCCTATCTTTCTCATACTGTTAAAACTCTGATTCTAAGAATTCTCTAATTCCTTCAGGACCTCTAATTTCCTGATTGGATCACCTTTTCCATGTCCCTCATCCTCTAGTTTTATTTAATTTCTTACGCAGAGTAAATGACCCATGATTTCCCTTTACTTTTCCCTGCTTCACTTTATTTACTTGGAAAAAAAAAATTGTACTTAATTTGAATATACACACATACCAGCAAGGCTGGAGAAAAAAGACAACCATATAACCAGCTTCACAATATATTCAGGACCACAGATTTTAAGGATGCTCTTGATTATTTTAGAAAATCTTGCTATAGCCTTATCCAATTCATCCTTTGACTCTCTTTGATTAAATATTTTTGCTTTCTTATACTACTCTCACATTTTTATTTAGTTTTCTTGGTTCCTATTTCTCTGAGAAAAGTTAAGCAATCAGTAGAAAACTCCCCAGACTCCCACCACCATGGGCACGCACACACACCATGTACACGTACACATAAACACATATCACCATTTGTCCCTTCTATTCTGCCTTCCTGCCTGTTACAATAAATAAGCAATCCATGTTTTTGTCTATACCCAACCCTTCCATTTGGGCACTACAGTCCAGTCCCTCTTGTCTGGTTAAGAATATTTTCCCACAAATTCTACCCTTTCTTTCTTAAGCCATAAAGTATTCCCATTTTACTGGATCATCCAAGTATCATATGCATATTATTATTTTTTCTCTTAAAAATTAAATCTATCAACAGCTTCATGCTACCTCCTCTTTGACAGCTAAAATTCTCTGAAAAGAGGGCTGTATTTACTATGTTCTCCAATTCACAATTCACATTCTCTCCTAAACACACTTCAGCTAAGATTTTGAAATCTTATTTTCAATATTTATTTTTTCTTATCAAGTTTACCACTTGAACTAGTTGTATTAAATCTAATGGTCAAAATCCGTATAATGATAGCAGCATAAGATACTCCACTGTGCTGTTACCCCACAGAGTCATGGAAAACCTAGCAAGAATTGTCAAACATTTCCCTCAAAACTCTTGAAAACATTTAAAGGGTTGCATTAGTTAGGTGAATGCCAAATGAAAATTCAGCTTTAAAAACTGTAGAATACCATTGTGGTGCCCTTGCTGGCTCTATTAACACAGTTCTTAGTTCAATCTGAAGCCAACCTGTGCTCCTGTTGAGGGTCCTTGATCCTGTTTAGAGGGAGCAGAGTAACTTCTGTACACATCCTGTGGTGCCTGTATGTTGGTGCCAATCTATCAGGTGGCAACTTGAAATAATGAACTAGAAACACATTTCCGACTTGCTATATTCATTTGCTAGATGGCATAAAGCAATCTACTAAGAAATGGATTGATATTTAACAATGGGAATTTATTAGCTTAAAATGCTACAGTTTTGAGGCCCTGCAAATACCCAGATTAAGGCATCATCAACTTGATGCTTTCTTCCTGAGGGTTGGCTGTTGATTATCCTTGAATCCTCTGTCACATGGCAAGGCACATGGCAGCATCTGCAGGTATCTCCCCTCTCTTTTGGACTTCCTTACTTCAACTTTTTTGCTTCCATGGTTCTCTCTCTCTCTCTCTTTCTCTCTTTCTCTCTTCAACCCATTTAAAAAGACTGCAGTAGAACACTAGACTTACCCTGGGCTAGGGTCATGTCTTAACTGAAGTAATCTTATCAAAGTTCTTATTTACAGCAGGAATGGTATGAGAGCAGCATAAGATACTCCCAGCATAAGTGTGCTGTTACCCCACAGAATCATGGAAAACTAGCAAGAACCACATGCCCCGCCCGCCCCCCCCCCCCCCCCCGAAACCTCATTTTCAGTCTTTTTTATTGTGTGTGTGGTTCGTCTGTTTTTCTCCTACAATTTAAATGCTGGAATTACTCAGCGACTGGTTCTTGGGCCTCTATTTCCCCTATCATTATTCATCCCTTGTTGATCTTTTTGCCAACTATGGAAATTTTTATCTTCAAGTTAAAACCTATATCTTAACTCTATACCCATATTTCTAACTGTCTATCTAATATTTCTACTTTGATCTTTAAGAGACCTACAAAACTTCACATGTCCAAAATAAAATTTCTGTTTTGTCCCTCTAAACTTTCTCAACCAATCTTTTCTCTATCTCTCACTTGATGGCATCTCCATTCTTTTTGTTAATCAAGTCAGTACTCTCAAGGTCAAATATTACTCCTATTTTCCTCACATAACCCACACTCAATCCATCCAGAAATCTGTTGGAATTCTCCATTTTAATATAACCAAAATTCAATCATTGTTTGTTACCTTGGTTCAAGTTATCATATTCCATATCCTTGGTTGCTTCAATAGCCTTCTAATAGGTTGCTCTGCTTATGCTCAATCCCCAACTGACTATTTTCTATACAATAATCACAGGAAACCTAAGAAAATATAAATTCATATCATGCCATTCTTGTCTTCAAATCCTTGCATAAGTTCCTCATTTTTTTCACAATTAATCTCAAATTCCTTCAATGGCCTATTCAATATCATAGTTAAAACTTCACCACTCCCAATTCCCCTTACCTACTCTAAAATTTCTTACTTTTGTTCTATTGTTTTCTTAATTTTCTTCCTTCCCTTTTTAAATTTTTTCATTGTATTTAATACTTTCTCATGTACCAATAAAATACTTATCATTATCTCTCTTGTTCACACATATGTATTCCATATATCTGAAAAAGCATGTCGATTACATCTGAGTTCTCAATAAATATTTATTAACTAAATAAATAAATAACTAAATTTATTGCCCAAATAGTTGCTCTACAATTCTGTAGCACTTAATTTAAATTTTATGAGGATATTAGTTGAAGAAATATGTGGATAGCATGAAGCTTGAAGTTGAAGAGATACTGTGGATGGCAGTAAATATTAATGCAAAGGAGAAAAAAGGAACAACTCCCTCTTTACTCAACAAAATTTCTGAACATATATAAATTATATGCAAATATAACTTGATATAAAATGTAAAGTTATATGTTTGATTTCAAAAGCTCCACCATGTAAGTATGGGTACATTTGACTATTTCCACAGGTGTGGAAATTATTTAGTGAACATTAATTTAGCCCTTTACTCCCCAAATTATAGTACTGTAATCAGTAACTTCTGCTCACCTGGGAGTTTAATACACATTCAGAATCTCAGGCCCCACCCTAGACCTACTAAATCTCTAGGGGATCTGTATGCACATTAAGGTTTGTGAAGAACCAAAAGGTTCCAGCAAACTTTTTTTTCAAATGTGCCATATAGTAAATGTTTTAAAATTTGAGAATCATTTGTTTTCTACTCTATATATTTCTTTGATTATGTCCACAGCCTTTTATATATGAAAAAACCATTCTTAGAGCAAGGGCCATAAAAAAAGAGGCAGTGATCCATATTTGGCCTGTGATCTAAATTTTAGACAGGAGGGCCTCAAGGAGGGACCTCTATGAGATAGTAAACATAGTTTTTGACTTAAAACAATGGGTTAATAACTACTAACAGCATTATTAGTTTAACCCATGATTACCAAGTGTTTTCAGGGCCGAAGCAGATAGGAAAAAAATGGAGCTCAATAGTCCAAGGATAAAGTTTAAAGGAGCAGCTAATAAGCTGACTGCAAACCAAAGCTTTGGTTTCTCTCTGAAGCTTTGGAGTGGTATTTCCAGGGACCAACTAGAAAATTTTTGCTCAGTTTAAGAGACTGGAAACCAGAGAAGCAGATGCACAAGTCAAAACAGCTGGTTAAAGTGGAAGGACCAAGAACATACTCCAGGCGAAATGACTGGGAACCAAAATTTGGGCAGGAGAGAATGATGGGAAGTCACATTCTCTGTAAACAGCCAGCTAAAATCTCTCTCAAATTGAAACATGACTAAATTGTAAGACTATCTTCAAAATTATATACTTCCTAAAGGTCAAGACAGTGTTTTGTCATCATCACATACTGCAACAAAATATGCTTCACGTACAAGAAGTTTCAAATATGAATTCTGTACTCTGTTGAGAGTTAAAAGGTTGATTTAATATGCTGTGTCTTCCAGCATTGGTTTACCAATCTATGGCAAAGAATTGGCCAAAACGCTTCAAAACTGATAAGGTACAAGGGGATTAATTACGTCTGGATTTTTTAAATTATTTGAAATCTTTAGTAAAATACTGAAATAATTTAACAAGTATTTTATTATTGTCAGATGAAGAAAATGACTTTGGAAAAGAAACAAGGGACTGGGAACTGCCTGGGTGGTAATAGGACAGAAGGTGGCATGCTTAATGATCCTTGCATTACAAAACAATTGATTGTCAAGAAACTACAACTTATCAAGCCTGGAAGACATTTTACATGAAACATAATTTGAACACAGATGCCTTTAATATTAAGAAGATAAGGGACTATTTAGATAATGTAATAATATCACTAGAGAATATCTTATTAATTATTTCCAGGGTCACACAGGTTTACCTAGATTTTATTATTTTCCAATTTTTAAAAAACATTATATTTATTTAGCTGGGTGTTTTGTACACAGGTATTCTATTTATTTAAATTATATTTTAAGCTGTATATATAAACAAACATATATAGCACATTGTTTTAAGGATAATATTTTATAATAAAAAAAGAAAGAAAAGCAAAAGCAAATGTTATTTAGTCAATGACTAATTTCATTTTCCTAATGGAATATATTTCCATTAAAAATTACATCAAACATTCAAGTCACTTGCATATTTTTCCTAACATGTACCTATTTCTCAAAGTAGTCTTCCATGAACATTTTCTCCTTGATAGAATGAATTCCTTCATCCTCTTTCCTCTCATTTGCTTTATTTTTCTCTGAGTAAAGATTTTATCAAATATGATACATCCATAGTTATGTAGGTGCATTTCAAGTGTATATATGTATATATAATTCATTATCGGCTAGGTTATACATTACTTAAAAAAAGATACTTAATTTTAATCAAAGCTTTCATAAATTGAATGGCCTTATAATGATAGTTTCCCCAAAAGTTCACATAAATATAGATGGTAATTAATAGTCATGAGATTAGCCATCCCTAAACATGGGTGCTAGCAGTTGATAAAAACACTGGCTATGTCTTCACAACCTCTTTCCTAATAAAATCCTTTTATCAGTTGTAACAAAAGTAATACACTAATGTAAAATGATAATAGTGTGGGGCATTTAGAAATCTGAAATTTTCTGTAAACCTACAACTTCTCTAATAATAAATAAATATATATATATATATACATATATATATATATTAAAATGAAGAGCAGAGTAAAATGACCGTGCAACAGATTACTTGGGCCATCCTGATTAATTATGAATTAGAAGTCTTGTCTCACATAGTACTATATATTGTATAATTCCATCTATATAAAATATAAATATAAATCAATTTACAAAGATGAAAGTAGATTAGTGATTATATAGAGCTGAAGAAGGAATGCTAAGAGGTGTGGAGTCTTTCTTTTTTTGGAGTATTGAAATTTTTCTAAAATGTTTAGGATGATGAATGTACAACATTGTGATTATATGAAAAGCCAATGATTATAAACTTTGAATAGAATAGCCAGAAGCAGCAGCTATGTACAGTAGGGGTAGAGAGATTGAGAGGTGAGGAATTGTCTTGTTTGTTTGTCTGTTTTTTGCTTATTATCATTATTATTAAAATAATTAAAATGCTTTAATAATGATTGAAGCTATGAGCACACACCTATGTAATTATAGCAAATACCATTGTACACTTTGGATGAACTGTATGTTTATTAATATGTATCAATAAAATCGATTTGGTAAAAAATAAAAATAAATAAAATTTTTAAAAAGTCTTGTCTCAAAACTTCCTCATGTTCTTAATGAGCCTATTGGTTAGAAGCATATATTTCACTGCAATAGTATATCAGAAGCACCCAAAGTTTTCAGCAGAGAAATGATGGCTTATGAAAGTCCATTGCACTTTACTTCATCCTTCCCCATTTATTCTTTCTTTTTCTCTCCACTCATATAAATGCATTAAAAATGAGGCAGACTATATTTTTTACTGTATCATTATTTTCTTTTCCTGATATCTTAATTTTTTTAAGTCATTGAAAAAAACCCTTTGTACAATTTTCTTGGGTATTTATATATTTTAGCCTCCATAATAATCCTCTGTTTTGTTTTGCAGTGTTTGTTTCAACTTTATGTTCATTGATTCACACTCTTAGGATACTTATTTATTTTGGCTATTGGTAGTAGAGCAATAAACCAACTGGATATTATTGTTAACAAGAGGCCATAAAGTTTGCCACTATAACCTGACACTAAAAAAGAAAAGTGAAACTACTACATCATACTAATTTTTCAGTAATTTAGAGTTGAAAACTCCTTTCCATTCCACTTGTTTCTCTGCTGACCCTAGTTATAGACTAATATCTAAAGTACTGGGGAGAAAACACACCTCTGATCATTTCAGTTGTCATATTCACTTGCAGAACTGTTCCCTGAACTCAGGTGTTAGCAAGAACAGAGGAAAAGCAGTCTGCTCATTTTTAAAGGCTAAACATAATTTCTATATGCTTTTTCCACTCTACTGCAATTTCATATATAAAATGCTGATAATTTCTGTAGGAAACGTACACGCTCTATAGAGCAGAAGTTTTATTTTACCTTTTTATTTTCAGATACTATTCCTTCTATTACAAATGTCTGATGATATTAAATCCCATTGTGATATTTTTCTTGCAATTGAGCCTATAAAAAATACAATTCTTTAGAATTCTCATCAAGACCAGACCATGAACTGCTTCTTGACTTATTCCTGTGTGAAGAGTGTGATCTTTCCTCCTGGTAAAACTCAGCTTCCATTTTGTGTGAGAAGAAATATCATATTTGCAATTTACTGGGCAGGAGAAGGGAATTTCTATTTTTCAAGAGTCTAAAAACCTGACAAGTCTGATTTAATCTAAGTTACCACCATAAAAGCTTGAAAGATCATAACTGTGGACAGCAATAAACAATTGTTTTGACTAAAAATAAAAAGAACAGTTATGGTATTGGTTGCTCACAACGAAACTGAAAAATATAAAGGATCCGCTCATTGCAACTACCTACTTTTTGAAAAAGGATCGCCATAACAAAAAAAAAATTAAATGTGTTACTTTTTAAAAGGCCATCTTTACACGATTAACATATTTAGGATTACTCTTCATTTAACTTGATATAATGAACTAACCGTTTATCAAAGTAACATGTGTGTGTCCCTTCTTCTCAACTGCCCCCAAATGGGTCCATTATTATCTGGAACCAGTTCTTTTTAGTCCAGGTCAGTATAACCCAAAGGTCCTGACAGCTCTTTGAAATGATAGTTTTCCTCTCTGTGTTCCATTGGTTTTGACTTGTTTCCTGAGAAAACTTTTGTGACAACCTGAACTTGTCCTTGGCTACCCTGCTAGCCCACAGACCTCCCGGCCTACTTGAATCTATGGAAAGCACAGGATCTGTAAGAGTCCCTCTAACACATGTGTTCTCCCTCTATAGAACCCACCTGTAGGTCCTGGTTCCCAGCAATAGCAGACTGCCTCAGCTTCTCACTGTGATATAACTTTTACCCACCCAATCATTTTCTTTTCCATACACCACTTATCTTCAAATACCAGTTAGATTTTCTTCCTTCCAGTCTCCACTCTTCCCGGACATCGAAATCTTGCTATTGCTTTTTCTTGTCAAATCAGTTCTTAGAATAATTAAGTCTAAGATTTCCAGATTCCACCTTTCTAAATAGATGAATGTCAGTACTTTATGGACTGAGGTTTCTCCTGGTGGACCTCTTCCTTACCACTCATTCCTCACCACTCATACCTATAACTCTGTGGTCTTTGGCCTTTCTCAAACCGCTTTCAGTTCCTCTCATTTTCTGTGCTCTCTTTCCCCTCTAAGTCTTCATATGCACTGTCCCAGTTGGCTAACTCCTCCTCCTTATCTTATAGTCATCAGATGAACCTTCACCTTCTCCAGAAGACATTTCAGGAATGCCACAATTTACTTGGCTTGGCACGCCCACCTTAGATCTCAAAGTTCCTTACACACTTCTCTTTAACATTCCATTTCATTTCCTAATATTGGCCTTTGTGTTATCTGATATACTCTAAGTTCCAGTCTCACACTTGTCTTTTACTCTACTGTTGTCTTGGTACTTGGTATTAGGTTGGTATAATATAAAGCACTTAATATGTACCTTAATTTTTATAGTACTGCTTTTCATAATTTTCATTTACACTCAATCATTGCTCCTGGAACATTTGTGTTGAGGCAGTTTAAAGAGTTTGTTATCATTTATTTCTCCCCCAAAATTTCACTATGCCATAAAATCAAATCTCCAAGTGTTTAAAAAATGAGGAGTGACTGGCCCAGAACAAGAAAATCCATGCCTCCCCACATTTTTATTACTGGAGAATATCCATCCATAGCCAGAAAAAATGAAGAAAGAAAACATTAAAAAACCATGCAATCTAAGGTAGGCAAAGAGTTCATAAACTTAACACCAACAGCTTGATCCATTTTTTAAAAATTTAATGTCATTTTGGGGGAAATATTTTGATCATTATAAGAAATTATATGCATTATTGTTAATATGATAAACTAAGTTTAGAATATAGGATTTTCCAAGATAATCTTACTTACATATTTTAATTTTTCAAATATTTTACTCAAGATCATGGTAAAATTTAAACAATATATTACATCTGTATTTGATTTTCATAAATTTTTATTTTTCTTACTTTGAAATTGAACAATTTACTTGAAATATTCCAGGTATTTTGCTTATATGTAAACATAAAGAAGATGTAGATCTTCATTAAATATATATAATTATTTAATAGAATTAAATTTACTCTGTGGCAAATTTAATGACTACTACTATAGAGACTCAAAAGAAGTAAAACACAATGAGTAACCAGAAAAAGAGCTAAACATAGTAATTTTGAGCCATTATGTCCCCAATACATACCTAAGAGACATTTAAAATATAGTGGTTAAAAAGACCTGAAGTTAACAAATTTTAATCTAAATTTCCCTAAGACTTTGTTTATTTATACATGTCATAAGGAACCAAATATTTGTGACTTTCTAATAAACCAATGAGTTAGAAACATACTTTTAATTTCACTATTTCAATATGCATTTAGTATTTAATCCTGGTGTAGTCTGAGTCCAACATCTTTCTGGTTCGGCTTCCCTGCACTACTTTCAGTTGTCATTACTTTCAAGATGTATTAGTTAGCTAAAGGAGTGCAGATGCAAAGTACCAGAAATCTGTTGGCATTTATAAAGGGTACTTATTTGGTGTAGAAGCTTACAGTCACAAGGCAATAAAGCGGGGCTTATTTCTCTCTGGGCTCTGTTGCTCTGCTTTCTCCACAAAATCCACTAGAGAGGCTTTCTCTCCTCCCAGGACCTCTGCCCTGTCGATGGAGCCTTATCTATTCCTCTGTGTTCTTCTCCTGCATGTTTACTTTCCGAGTTCTAGCAGCAAAAACTCTAACCAACTCCTCTGCCGTGTAGTTTTCTCTGAGTATCCACCCACCAAGGGGGCCAGGACTCAATGTCTTACTAACCCCCAATCAAAGCCTTAATCATTATTTAATCAGGTAAAAGTGAGACCTATGAATCTAATACAATCTAATAAGCCCAGAGGAACTGACCAGTTTATAAACATAATCTGATATCTACCTTTGGAATTCATTAACAATATCAAACTGCTACACAAGACAAATCCTCCATTTCCATGTTATTTCCATTTTCCCATATCTTGTTTCCATTATGATTTAATGTTGATAAACAACTCAGAAAAAAACATTTGTGCTCTGGCAAAGCGACATATGCACTTTACAAAATAAATTATGTTTTGAAACTTTTTAAATGGTTCAATTTCATATAATTATGCTTATATCATTAATAAAATTCTACATGGATCATAAAATATTATATATACATGCATATATATCTATTTAAATGTTTTAGTTTCACATTTAATCTCTAAAGAGAACATAAATTACTCCATCACATGAAACTTTATCATTATTTCTTTTGATTGAAAGGAAAAACAGCCTATAACTCCACGAGCTTTGTAGATTTCAGCCATGCATGGAATCAATTATTTTGTTTAATTGTTTTCTTATAATGGTTTTGGAAAAAAATGCAAAATATGCTTCACCTTTTCTATAAATAATTTTGCTTTTGGAGTAATATCATTAAGACAGAGTTATGACAAGAATTAGGCAGCATCAGAAAGGAGCTGATAAAGGCAGAAAATGGTGCAAACTGATAATTTAGAAAGCATTGAGAGCAATCTAATTTAAAATATGAACTCAGAGCAGAAGTGAGAAAAGCAATCACATTTTTGTTTTTGTCTGTTTCCTATTACCACTGTTACAAATTGCCACAAATTTTGTGGCTTAAAACATGCAGATTATCCTCTGACAGTTCTGGCAGTAGTCAGAAATGACTTTTGTAGGACTAAAATCAAGGTGTTGGCAGGACTGGTTTTTACTGGAGGCTCCCAGGAGAATTTGTTTGCCACTTTGTAGAGGTGCTGGTATGCCTTGATTTGGCTGCATCATTCTCATCTCTTCTGCCATTCTTAAACTGACTTCTTTAATTCTGTAGTTAAATATCTCCCTGCCTCCCTCTACAAGAACATTTGTGATTATTTTTTAGACCATCCAGTTTACCCAGGATAACCATCCCATTTCAAAATCCTCAATTTAATCACATCTGCAAATTTCTTCTGACCACAAAGATAAACATTCACAGTTTCCAGGGATTAACATCTGGACATATTTGGGGACCATTATTTGGCACACAACAATCTATATGACTGAAATTAAAATGTAACCACAGAATATTCAATATACATCAGCATAAGGATTCTTGAGGATAGAGTATTTGGAAATATGATGTTAATTTAAGGACCCTCTCAATATATGCGGGAAGCCCTGGACTTCCTGTGGAACTGGAAGCAGGGATGCACAGATGGCTATTTCTTTCCCAATTTAGTCCTTTCTCACACTTTAAGAACTGGATGTCTAAATATAGGACTATAAACCATATTGATTATGCATGAGCCTGTTCAGATTAAATTGGCTTCCCTGTAACCATTTATTTCCTATGGATACTTTAATAGGTATACATCCAGACAATACTTCATATAACCTTAGTAATGCATCACTCTAAAATAATAAAATAATAAAATAAATTGATTAGTTTGTATACATGTATCTTGCTTTGCAGCTAGATTAAAATTCACATAGGCTAGGACAAAGTTTTGTACTTCATATTAATTCTGCAGCTAAAACTTTATATTCATTCTTAAAGACAGTTTTCAGAGATCACATTCTTACCCAAAATGTTTAAGGGCGTGGTCTTTAAATTTGAATTTAATTATTGCAGTTCAATAGCATACATTCACCCACCCCTGTTGTACAGCTCTTAACTAGGGGTTGGCATTATTGAATGAAATTTTAAATACAACTTCCTAATTTTGCTCTGAAGACAATTACAGGTTTGTAAATTTTTTTAACAATCCCAGGCACCATGAGAGAACAAGGGAAATGTAATGAATTTTCATTAAATAAAATATATTTAATGCACAGGGTTGTTGTTGTTGTTGTTGTTGTTGTTGTTGTTTTGACATTTATTCCTCCAAGGATGATGTTGGTCAAAATAAATAAAAAATGATATGAGCCAATGTCTATTTTGACTGATGAAATGCTGGCCCCATGATAGTAAATATTGTGAATAACATACTCAAATTTGAGGGTATTTAAGGAACCTCTTCTCTATAAAGTGATGGTATTATTAAATTTTAGTTTTTCTACCTTTTTAAAAATAATCATACTTGTGAAAATGAATATTTTGTATTTCTCAACCTTAGTTCAGTTCAATTTCTAGATATTTGCTCGTTTATATTAATTTATTCATTTATTTAGTCTGAATTTATTGAAGATTTATATGTCCAGGAATTCCAAAAGTCTGTTATTGGATCTTTTGTTCCGTCATTATCAGATCCTTCTCAACAAAGGGTTACGATGAAGCAGCTTACATCACCATTTGGGAATTTTCCTTTTTTTTTTAGGGATAATTTTATCAGATATCAAAATATTAATAAAATTTGTGTCCCTTCTAGTATGGTGCCTTAGAAACTCGATGAGAAAAAATATTTTAGCTAAATGTCTTTGTAAGATCTAGAATGCACTTAATTTGAGGTAGGAAATAAACAATGGTAAATATTAAAATAAATAAAAAATAAAAAAGAAACTCAATATAAAATTCTACACTGTCTACACACATTTAGAAATACACTACACTAAAGGTGATAGGAAATGTGATAAAAGTGATAGACAATGAGTTTGAGGAACTCCATCATCTCTAACAGGGTATTCTAACAGAAACCCTGAACCCATTATGCATTAACTCTACATTCATTTCTCCCATCACTGGGAATCCAAACTATATTCTGTTAGTTGAAATTTGCATCTTCTAGTTATTTCACATAAGTGGAATCATACAATATTTTCCCTTTTGTGTCTCTGTCAGTCAGCATGGTGCTTTCAAGGTTCATTCATTTTATT
Organism: Dasypus novemcinctus; assembly: GCF_030445035.2. NCBI lineage: Eukaryota > Metazoa > Chordata > Mammalia > Cingulata > Dasypodidae > Dasypus > Dasypus novemcinctus. The sequence goes on from NC_080676.1 coordinate 141,869,328, forward strand.
GCTGAATAGTATTCCATTGTATGTATATACTTTATTTGGTTTATCCACTTTTCTGTACTCCCAACTTTTGCCTATTGTGAACAATGCTACTATTCTTTAGGGTATATATATATACTCTCCCAAAAATGGGATTGCCAGTCTTATGATAGTTCTATGTTGAATTTACTGAGGAGCCACATATAGCAGTTTGGTATTATTTATGAATTCCAAAAATAGATATTGGATTATATCTGTAAATTAGTCTTTTATTCTGGTATATTAGATTGGATTGGATTCAGGGGTTTCAATTTTACTTGATTAAATAATGATTAAGGCTTTGATTGGGCCTTGTCAATAGGTCGTTGAGTCCCCACCTCTGTGGTAGGTGGGGATTCGCAGAGAAAACTACATGACAGAGGAGTTAGTTAGAGGTTTTGCTGCTGGAACCCAAGAAGTAATCACACAGAAAAACACAAAGGAGCAGAAACTCAGAGAGAAAACAACATGACAGAGGAAAAGGGTAGAGTTTTGATCCTGGAGCTCAGGACGCAAGCACACAGAGAAGCATATAAGTGAGGAAAGAGGGAAGGCTCCATTAGACACAGCAGAAACCCCAGGAAGAGAGATAGCAGTTCACCTGACAGTTTACAGCTGGCCTTGTGGAGTGAATAGATCTGCTGAGCCCTGGGAGAGAGCTGAGAGTTCTCCCAACCTACGGTTGATATTGGAACAAGCTGGTTGATATTGGAACAAGCTGGGACCCCGCGGCCTTAAGAGGAAGAGGAAGTCTCTGAACCTTTGCAGACATCAGCAGTCATCTTGCCTCAACACATGGCAATAGACTTTGGTGAGGGAAGTAACTTATGCTTTACAGTCCGGTAACTGTAAGCTTCTACCCCAAATAGATGCCATTTATAAAACCCAATAGATTTCTGGTATTTTTCATCAGCACCCTAATGGCTGGCTAATAAGGCTTCAAACTGTTCTCTACAGTGGCTGCACTACATTATGGTTCCACCAAAAATGCACTAGTTTTTCTATTTCTCTGTATTTTCACCAGTGCATGTTATTTTACTTTCAGAATCAGTAAATCATGGCAATTCTAGTGGGTATGAAGTGGTATCTCATTGTGGTTTGGATTTGCATTTCCCTGAATGCCAATGATGTTGAGTAACTTTTCATGTGCAATATGTCCATTTGTATATCTTTTTTGGAGAAATGTCAATTCAAGTCCTATGCCAAATTTTTAGTTAGGTTATTTGTTGTTTTTTTTCTTTTTTCTTTATATATTCTGCATATTAAACCCTTAACTGATATATGGTTTCCAAATATTTTCCCCAATTAATTTGATTCTCTTTTCACTTTCATGAAAATATTCTTTGGTTAGCAAATCTTTTCAATTTTGATGAAGTTCTATACACCTTTTATTTATTTTGCTACTTGTGATTTGGTGTAAAGTCTAAGAATCCATTGCCTAATACAAGATCCTAAAGACATTTCCATTTTCTTTTAGGAATTTTTAAATTTAAGTCTTATATTTAGGACTTTGGCTCATTTTGTGATTTTTGTATATGTTTTGACATAGTGAACCACCTTAATGATTTTTTATCCGAATATGCAGTTTTTCCAGTACCATTTGTTGAAAAGATTATTTTTTCTTATTGTGTGGAGTTAGCATCCTTTCAAAAATCAATTGGTTATATATGTGTAGGTTTATTTCTGAATTTTCAATCCTATTTCATTGGTGTATATAATCTGTCTTGAACAAGTACCCCACTGTTTTCATTATTGTAATTTTGTAATAACTGTTGAAATCAGGAATTGTATTTCAACTATTTTTTTTCAGGATGCTTTTTGCTGTTTCATGCCCCTTGCCCTTCTATAAAAATGTGATGTTTAGCCATTTTCCATTTCTGCAAAAAGGATGTTATCATTTTGATTTTGATTTTGATTTTGTTGTATCTGGAAATTGCTTTTGTTAGTATTGACATCTTAACAATATTGTCTTCCAACCAATGAGCTTGGGTTATCTTTTGATTTTTTTTAGAAAGGCCTTTAATTTCTTTCAGTAATTCTTTGTAATTTTCCCCATACAAGTCCTTTAAAACCTTGCTTAAAATTATTCATGGATATTTTATTGTTTTAGTTGTTATTTTAAATTCGATTTTTAAAATTTCCTCTTCGGATTGTTCATTGTTGTTGTATAGCACAATTGATTTTTGTGTGTAGCTCTAGTACCCTGCTACTTTGTTGAATACAGTTATTAATTCCACTAACAATCTTATAGATTCTTCCTCAGTTTCTTAAAAAATATTTTTTGTCTCCAAAAATATTAAAGCCATTAAAGGCTTCAATGTATATGCATCACGTGTAAAAATATATATCATAACATCTCTGACCACTAGTTATCTTATTTCTGTTTACAACATGCATTAATCAGAAAGTCTGTTACTGTTATGGAAAGCGTCATGTGTCTTAGATGTCTTCCTGAAACGAATTGTGTATCTTCATCTATTTATGTAACCTCTTTGTTCGCTTTAACCTCTCAATTTAGAAAGACTACTTAATCCATTCTCAAAACATCATAAGGATTTAAATAACTTAAAAATCAGCAGGTCTCTTTTTAGCTCTATTGAAAATTATAATGTTCATTTTCTCTCATTTTAATTCATGAAGTTTAATTACTTTCAGACACATGAAGTATTGAAAAATAGTTACTCTACTTAATGTTTTCATGCAATTTTAATTGAAACAAATGTTAAAAACAAAAAACTCTCAAATATTAAGTATTCAGTTTGATGTATTTGACTTGCCTACACCATGCCTCCACAGAACAAAACAAGATACAGAACATTCGTTTTGCCTTAAGAAGTTCCTTCATTCCACTCTCCAGTCAGTCCTCACCCACCTGACCCAGAGGGAAACACTAATCTGATGCATTTTCTTTTACCATGAATTAGAATGATTAGATGATAGTGTGTATCTGTAAAAAAGGGAAAAAAAACCTTGAATTTTTTAAGCATATTCAAGAAAGCTAAATAGTGATATATGATGTTAAAAAAAGGGTGATTTAGGGAAACAAACACAAGTAACAAAACAAAAAAATATACCTCCTCTGGGCATTTCCACAAATAGAAATATATCAATGCAACAAATTGATAAAGAAAAGTCAAGAATTTAGTTAGAACAGTAAAAGAATACAACGTCTTTCTATAGCTTCACTTGGTAGTCAGTTACTTTCAGTCTAGTATTCAGAAAATTTCTTAAGCTAACAATGAAGATCAAAACCCAGGTCAGCTAACAGGAAGGTAAAGATGGTCAACCACCACACCAGGGAACCAAGAGTGCCTACAACTGCAAGGAGGATAATGGCATCCATCATCCATGTGGGATCTAAGCCCCTCTCGATATAGAGGTGGAGTGGACATCACCATCCCAGGGGCCACAGGATGGAGGAATAAAATATGTATTAGAATGGACTTACTGATAATCTACTACAGAACTATTGTGACTAGTAATGGAAGAAATTGTAGCATTGATGTGGAGAAAGTAGCCATGATAGTTGCTGAGGGCAGGGAGAGGGAAGAAGAGACGTGATGTGGGGGCATTTTTGGGACTTGGAGTTGTCCTAAATGATATTAAAGGGACAGATGTTGGACATAATATATGCTGCCATAACCCACTGAATGTACTTCAATGTAAACAATGTGGCGTAGCCGTGCTCCAAAATGCATTCACCAAATGCAATGAATGTGCTACAATGATGAAAGAGGTTGTTGATGTGAGAGGAGTGGCATGGGGTGGGGGGGTCATAGGGGAACCTCTTAGGTTTTTTAAAGTAACATTTTTTGTGATCTATGTATCTTCAGAAAAATACAATTTAAAAAATGATGGGGGTGGGGGTTGGGAAGTGGGGTATATGGGAACCTCTTATGTTTTTTAATATAACAATTGAGTGATCTATTAAATTTAAAAGAAGATAGTTAAAAAATAAAATTTAAAAAAGAAAAATTAAATTAAGGCATTCCCCCCCAAAAAACAAAACAACACTTCAATTGATTTCACTATGCTAAAGTGTGTTAAAATATGAATTATTGATAACCTTAGCATATATTATTTCCTAAAGTGGAATCGTATATTTAAAAGTAAATACCAACAACACCAAAAGTTTTTAAAATATATAAAATAATGGAGTCAATAGCCTGTCAAACCCACACAGCTCTGGCAAAACAGTCCAACAAATGGTGCTGGAAAAACTGAATATCCTTAGCCAAAAGAAGGAATGAGGACCCCTACCTCACACCTTATCCAAAAATTAACTCAAAATGGATCAAAAACCAAAATATAAAACCAAGAACCACAAAGCTTCTAGAAAAAAATTGTAGGAGAATATCTTCAAGACCTGGTGGTAGGTAGTGGATTCTTAAAGGAGATAAGAGAAGGACTGAGAGGGACTACTGATGCTTAATGTATGTAGAGGGAAGCAGACTTGGCCCAGTGGATAGGGCGTCCATCTACCACATGGGAGGTCTGCGGTTCAAACCCCAGGCCTCCTTGACCCCTGTGGAGCTGGCCCATGCACAGTGCTGATGCGCGCAAGGAGTGTGGTGCCACGCAGGGGTGTCCCCCACATAGGGAAACCCCACGCGCAAGAAGTGAGCCCCGTAAGGAGAGCCGCCCAGCACGAGAGAAAGTGCAGCCTTCCCAGGAATGGCACAGCACACACGGAGACAGACACAACAAGATGATGCAAAACAAAAGGAGACACAGATTCCCGTGCAGCTAACAACAACAGAAGTGGACAAAAAGAACACACAGCAAATGGACACAGAGAACAGACAACTAAGATGGGGGTGGAGGGGGAAGGGGAGAGATATAAATTTAAAAAATCTTTAAAAAATGTATGTAGAAGTTTTAATTAGCTTTAATATAAAAGTGTGGAAATGTATAAAGTGGATGGTAACAAATAGTGAGAAACAGCTAGTTTATAAATGGCGATGTGGCTGAAAATGGTAATCTAGGACAGAATGCTAGAGACTAATCTAGGAACTGAATAGCACAGTAAACCAAGAGGTGGATGAGAATTGTGGTTGATGATACAGAGGCAAGAATGCCATTTGTGAGCTAGAACAAATGTACATTACTACTACAGGGTGGTGGGAATGTGCAGAAGCATGGGAAAAATACAACTGGAGTAATCTATGACTGTGGTTAGCTGTAATAATGTAATATGCTTTCATCTATGCCAAAGATGTTCTGTGCTGATAATGTGGCAGTATGGAGAATATGTGCCAAATGTACACTATGGACATGGTAACAATCAGATGATATTATTTTATCTGTAACAAATGTTCCACCACAGTGTGATGTGTTGATAGATGGATGTTGTTTGGAAATTCTGCACATGTGCATGATTGTTTTATAAGTTTACAACTTCTGTCATAAACAAAATATATTTAGGGAAGTAGATTTGGCCTAACAGGGTGTCTGCCTACCAAATGGGAGGTTCCAAGGTTCAAACGCAGGGCCTCCTAACCCATGTGATGAGTTGGTCCATGTGCAGTTTTGATGCACGCAAGCAGTGCCATGCCACGCAGGGGTACCCCGTGCATGGGGGAGCCCCACACACAAGGAGTGCACCCCATAAAGAGAGCTGCCCCGTGCAAAAAATGTGCAACCTGCCCAGGAATGGTGCCACATACAAGGAGAGCTGACACAGCAAGATGACACAACAAAATGAGACACAGATTCTGGGTGCCGCTGACAAGAATACAAGCGGACACAGAAGAACACACAGCTAATAGACACAGAGAGGAGATACCTCAGGGGGGAGGGGGCAGGGGAGAGGGGGAAGAGAAAGGGAGAGAAATAAATTTAGAATATAATAACAGAGTGGGTTGGGGGAAAATACACCAAATGTAAGATAAGGATGTTAATTAGTAGTAAGATTTTGACAATATTCTTTCATAATCTGTAACAAATGTCTCACAACAATGCAAGGTGTTGGTGGAGGGTTGATGTATAGGACCCCTGTATAATGTTACACATGTTTTCTTTGTAAGTTCACAACTTTTACTATACACGTATTGTTTATGTATGTTTATAAATGGTATAAAGATAATAATAACAGGGTGGGTTGGGGGGAAATACTTTGGTTAGTAGTAATATTTTGACAATGATCTTTAATCACTAGTTTAAAATGTTTAATAACAATGAAAGTTATTGGTGGTAGGGTGAGTTATGAGGGTCCTGTATGATGCTATCTATGTATGTTTGTTTTATAAGTTCATAACTATTACTATGCACTTATTGTTTACGTATGCTTATGTGTGAGTGATATACTTCAATGATTTTTTTAAAATGATGGAGTTAAAATTATACTATACATATAATCTCAAAATATGTATGTTTCTAAAAAGAAAAGGAAAATACTGATGGTAGAATTAAATTATTACCATGATTTTCCTGTTAAGAATAACAATAATCACTGTTTCCTGGACAATATAATCTATTTGTAATTTTAGAGTATACAAATTTTATAAGACCCCAGATTGACATGATCCTGTAACAGTTCCTAATAGGGACAAATATAATATCTCTCAAGGGAAAGAGGTTTTAAAATTATGGGGGAAAGTCTTCAGTGAAATAGGAACCAGTCTTTATGTCTAGCTACAAAGCTATAGGAGCAGGAAAGGCTATCTATGGTAGCCTAAAGAGTAGAAACTGATGTCTTAAAGGGAACTAAGTATTTCTCCTTATATTCTGCTGCTTCTTTTCCTTTTCTTTCAGCCTCTAAGGGCATTCTTCCTGTATAAACTAAATTTCAGAAGAAGCAAAGGAACTATATCCTGGATTCAGCTTACATAGACTGGATAAAAGATGTAGCAGAAACCCAGAAATTCATAAGCAGGCAAGGACCTAGAGTACCAAATTGTGGCATCAAGGTGCTGCCATGTAATGTTTCTAAGCATTGTAGGACCCACCGGAATACAACTGAAACAGGTTAGGAAATTTCTGCACAACCTATCTCAGTTACTTGATGTTGGCAAAGACCTCTCAACAGACAAGAAATTTAGCAGCACTTAGAATTGCTTCCTGGATCTTTTAAGTACTCAGTTTTATTGCTGTAGATAAGATTCTATTATTTAAACATCTTTCTATTAATCTGCCACACATGTATAGAAAAAAGCAGGAGACCAAGAAAAGCAGGGATTTCAAAACATAAAATTTTAACAATATGTAGGTCCTTTGTAACAGTGATGCTTGGTAGTCTTTACATAGAGAGATTAAGAGGAAAATATCTTTTCTCACAGAATTTGCAATCCTGTGTTGGAAAATTAACATATACTCCAAAAAGAAAAGCAGAATATGGAAATTTTATAAGAGGTGTTCAAGCAAAGAATTCAAGGAGCAAAACTGCACAAGTTCATAAATCATAGCATTTCATTTATACTTGCATTACTAAGGTTTCAAGTGGGGTTTCCCTATCACTTCAGATTTGTTTTAAAATTTGGTTCTATTAAACTAACATTACCTAAGTTTGTTCCCAAGTTTTCTCAAAATTCCCAGGCAGATTTTATGTGCTTATGCTCAATTCTGGCTACACAAATCCTGAAGAAGTATTGACTTAACCTGGGATTTGCCACCTGTAACTATTTTCCTTTCTCTCCTCTTATGATTCCACATATCGTCTCACATGCACATACCACTAGGATGGGAAGACTAGACTCCCGCAGTTGAGCAGTCACTTGAGAGAGACATGTGGATACAAATAAATTATTTGACTGACTTATGAGTTCTTTGTAATAGTTAAAATTACTGAGAAAATACATAGGACCGTTAAAAATGTTGATTATGTTCTCATATTTTTTACGTATATGGAAGTAGCACTGAAGAAACATGAAATAATCTGTTTTATGGGCACAGAATGCCATCAAATTTTCAACTCAATTGGACATTCTAACTTGCCTAATTTCTGCTTTTAGAGATTTTTCAAATAACTTAAACCAGAAGTATTCCATGACACCCGCCCCCCCCCCCCCCGCTGAGTGTGAGTCAAGGCAAGAAAACTGATGTCTACTTAGGAACATTTAATTGAAGATAATGTAATGTAGGGACCAGAAGAGATGTGGACAGCATCTAAGCAACTAGCCAGATAAGGCACAGTCTACCATCTTTAGTCCTGAAGGGGTAAGGAGAGGAGGGGAAGTTAGCAGAGACTGGTAAGAGCTGAAATCACAGAGAAGGGTCACTTAACTAAACATAGGGAGAAACAGTCATTCTAATACCTTAGCTGTGAAACAGAAAGGCAGAAGGTGAAAAGATGCCCTACCTTATTTCTCCTCCTATCCTCTAATTGCTGGCAAGTGCCTGTTTTTTTTTAGTTGAGCCACCTGCAAGCCAGAGATCAAGGTAGCAAATTGAGATTCCCAGGGCAGAGAGCAGGGAGAAAGAGCAGAGAATGGAATGGGTGGGACAGAGAAAATGTTGAATAACTGGCTTCTGTTTTCACAAAAATCTCCACTCACACAAAGCATTTGTGTATATTAAAGTTTATTAAAGCTTGCCCAGACCCTCTCCTTTCAAAGGCTACTTCTTTCTTTTGCTCCACCCTACAACTCCTTTGCACTCACTTTTGTCATGTGAAGCATGCAGATGTCCACTCCTGTTCTTGTTCTTCCTTCTTTTCTTCCCTGTGCTGGAATCATAAATATGTTCTGCTCTGAATCATTAACTCCAGGTTCTATCTTTAGTTGTAAATAAATTTCCAACCTTGACTTGGGAATTTCTAACATTCCCTTCTCACTTCTCTTAATGCACTGTAGAGAAAGGGAGTAGCAATACAGCAATTTGTTTCCCACTGAGATGAATTATGCCATCCCTGAATCCCCTACCACATACATAAAAGATAGATGTGGCTAACATCAGATTTGTTCAATTAGCGTTTCCTAACCCACCCCCTCCATTATAGTTAGTGCAGCACACAAAACAAACCTGAAGAGGACTTATCAGTCAGATAGATAATGAAAGTAGAGGTGCTTGTGTAAAATATAGTATAAATGTAGCAGTATCAAAGTTAGAATTTTGTATTATAAACTATAGAATATTAATAGTTTAATAAAAGTCATATACCTGTTATGTAGAATTGCAAATCAACTGGATGAACAAAATTTGGTCTGCCTCTTGTAAAGGCATTTACTATTTGGAGATGAGTAAGTATAGTATCTGTATTTAATTTAGTGAGGGTTAGAGAAAAGCAATTAATGATTATATAATAATAATATAACATTTTTCCCAGTCAATAAACAATTATAAATGAACTAGTAAGGGCCTAGAGACAACTTGTCCAAAGTATCTAAAGCAAAGATCAACTTATCTATACATGAAGCAAGTAAAAGCTTCTTTGTCAATATAAATACAGATATATTAGAGAGAAGGAGAAAGAATAGCAGCTATGAAAGGCAGGAGAATCATAGAGAAATTGAGAGCTGATGAATTTTGTTTGTTGCTTACCATTATTATTGATATAATGAAAGTGCTCTAAGAATGATTGAAGTGATGAATGCACAAATATGTGATAACTGAATACCATTGATTGTACACTATGGATGGACTTAAGCTTTATTATTATGTACCAATAAAACTGATTAGTTAAAAATTATATATATGTATATATATACACATATACATATTCAGTCCATATGGATTGATAAGCTGTTTGATCTGGGCTACACTAAACTGGTTGAATATGCATTTAAATACATTCTTTTAAAACTCTCTTTTGACATTCACATCTTATATTTCTGAAAGTGTACTTGAAAGTCATGTTTTGAAATTAAACAAGTTATGCAATATTTCTCGAAAATAATTCAGATAAAATTTATAAGCTGTGAAAGCCCAAAAGTTTGTATCCAATTTCACTCCCACCAAATTTATAAGTGGATCCAATTTCCAATAACCATAAAATCAATTTTTTAAGTTTTGGTCAACATCATAGGCAAAGAGAAAATATCACTCTTTTATATTCATTTCCCTAATTACTAGGAAAATTAACATTATTTTTCAAATATAATGATTGTTTTTTCCTATTTCTCCTGAGTGAATTAATATTTTCCTACTGGTCTACTTGCCTTTGACACTGATTTGTAAGAGCTTTTATATATTCTGGCCAGTAATCTCATATCTATTATATACATTGCAAATAAAGTTATATATAACTACAAAATAAAAAGTTAATTTGTCTATACTCTTTGAAATCTCTCACAGATGTTCGAGACAAGTAATCTGTGAGTCAAGTTATCTGAGAGTGTAGGAACTTGTACAACAGCTAGGATGTTCTCATATTCTTTAAACCTGGGTCTTGATTTCCTCAAAAACAGTTTTGTCAGAAGTAAATAAGTTTTGTTAGCATTACATTTCCTTAAAAGACCTCTTTCTTATTGATTTTGATTAACAAAGCATTTTTATTTCTGTGTAACTTCATTATATTTACTATAAAAACTGCTTCTTTCTCAGGAAAAACAAAAATACAAAAAACAAAAAAACAGAGCATGTCTTGGCATATAATGTTCCCCAACTTGTAAAGTGTCTCATCTTGGTAAATAAATGGTCTTTCTTTTTTTAAAATTCTTTAAAAAATTGTCTTTGAAAACATATCACTTAGGTTAGTAGATGAAAACAGTGAAAACAGGGACATGTTAATTAGTAATGCAAATGTACAAAGAAGTTGTTAAGAAACTGCATAGGAAACCATAAGTTTTATGTGTTCTCTGTGTATCATGTAACTATTTCCTTATGGTGCTAGCCTGGATAATGCAAACTGCTAGAACTTATTGACTCCAAAGTAATAACTCAAACAAAATAAAGTTTTAATTCTCACTCATCTGTCTAAATCATGTTTTCCTCATTCGTGGGCAAATTGTCTCCACAATCCAGGTAATCAGGTTTCTCCAATATTGTAATTTTCAATCCCTAAGTTTTTTATTTTCCTCTAACATCATTATTTTGAAAGTGGAAGGAAGAAGAGATACTATGCAGTAGCAATTCTAAAAATGTAAATGCTCAAATATTCTTCCTTGCTGGGTGGACCTCAACCACTGCCCTTAGCACCACACTGGGGGAAATACTGATTTTTTAACAACTTTCACATAAGAATAGCACATATAACTTCAATCCATATTCCATGGCTAAAAGTCAGTCTTACAACCACACCTACCTACAAAAGAAACTGGGAAATATAGGCTACCTACCAGTATCCCCCCTAGGTGATTATTGGTGAACACTGGCAAATTTTACTGTGCAGGGGTTAGGGAGAAGCATAAACAAATTGTTGACTTTCTAAAAATGTATTTGTAATTTTTGTTAATACTTAAGATTGCTCTAAAGTTAAATTCCAAGATAAAATGGGTAAGCTAATCATTTCTATTTATGTTGATTTAAATGTATATATCTAATGAGTATAGAGTGGATTCAAGTAATTTGTCTTGTCTGTAAATTTGAGTAATTAAATAGGGACAAGTTTCCCTCATTTTTTTTCAAACATATTCATCTACTTGCATGCAACGTGTAAGATATGTAACTGCAGGGGAAAAAAAAAGGAGAAAAAAGGTTATTTTCTTTCTGCCACCTTAAATAACTTCTATTTACTATTGCTTCTGAAAACTTCAATGCAATTTTAATAATCCTTCTGTGGATAACCATTTTAAGCCAACATGTGTTCCATTGAAGATCTGTTTCTTCTTCTAACAAAGCAGTATTTGTCATGCTACTAAATTTCAGGCATTGTACTACATAGTGATAAAAAAAGTTTTTTTTTTTTTTATATTTGCCCCACACAGCTTATACTCTAGTATGGTACAATATCTATCATTTGAACTCAGTGTATTTTCCTTAATCCTCAAAACAGAAGACATATTATTACCTCCATTTTTCAGATGAGGTCATATAGAATTGGAAGGAAATGATATGTCCAGTGTCTCATCGTTTGATATGAGATGATGGGACACAAACTCCAAAGTGAGTATTGGTATCTATGATGGCCCAAAACTGTTCAGTTTTCCATGTTTAACTTTAAATTATTTCCTATTCTTGTTTTCAAATAAGTTATGCTTTATAACATTTAGTCTCATCTACATTTTCTAATAAGCCTACATGTGTCCCTAGCAGGTAGCTTTTAATATTTTTTTTCTTTCCAAGTGAAGAGATTATTTGCTGATAGTTTTTAAAGTAATGAATAAACAGTGCCATCTTCTGTCTGTGTTTTATTCAATTGGGAATAAGGAATTGAAAGATCAGGTTAATATAGATCATTGAAAAGAAGCAACAAATTTGGAGATTTTACTATCTCGACATAATGTAGTGTATCTTTGAACACTTGCGAAGAGGCTAATTATTTGAAAGGCTTCTCAGGGTAAAGACAGTTTAAAACAGTTCTATGTGATGAATTATCTGAAACCTTAGAATATCCGTTCAAACAATGAAAGACAGAGGAAGGAGAGATACAAGTGACAAGGACAGGAATCAGGGGCAAGCACTTTAAACAATTTTGTGCTAACAGTGTTAAAGGAATAAAAAGAACTATTTTTTCCTACTTTTCTACCCTTAGTTAACCCTGGTCCCCTCCTTCAATTTACGTCTTTCCAGAAATATGCCTAAAATTCTCCAGCCACTTTTTTGTCAGAAGAAAAAGATAGAAAAATAGTGATAGATTAAAACAACAAAAAAAATTTCTTATAATTCTATATTCATTAATATTTTTCTATCTGGATATGGTCAAAATTTTCAAATTAAAAAGAAGTAACATAAATAAAATCATTTTAGATTGGTTATGCAGCTTAGAAAACACATTTTCTGGCCCAGCTTTGTTTTATACATTGCTATCCTCTCAAAGGGGAAAAAAAATCTACTAAAAAATAGTCTCTATATCTTGGGATTAAATGAGGGTATTTGAGAATCTTTTAAAGTTCCTTTTTAAAAATGTATTTATGAGGTTTAAGTTTTATGACTAGTAGCACTTTCAGAAATACATCAGAATCTAAGAATATTTAAGAACACAGGCCAGACATATTTCTTCTAAGGAATTTAAGGACATCAAAGACAAATCAATGAGAAGTAGTGAGTTGGCATGCTCTTATCTGTACAGCTCCAATGGTGCAAAATAAGAACATGAGTTAAAGCCACTTTCAGTCCACGCTTGAAAAGCTTGGCTTTTCTGAGGTTGCTATTATGTATGATCATTTTGCATATGCAGAGACAAATCACAGCCAAGGACAGCTGAATATATGTGGGTGAAATTCAAAGTGCCAGTATGTGTTCAATATAACAAAGAGAAAATGGCCCCTTGTTTTTCTGGCTAAATTATGTAGGGTCTATTTTTCGCATATAATTCTATTTCTTTAAGATTTATTACAGTAATTTAAAGTGATTTAGTTCTTCTAGATCAATTCCCACATAGTGAAGAATATCCCTCAAAGTTTCCCCAAATCTCTAAATTCGTTTTAATTATTTCTTATTGTTGATTTTGTTAAAGTTAGAGCAATCAGTGCAGGACAGAGGAGGTTGCAGTTGGAATTGTGTGAAATTAATGAGGCAACTCAACCATGAACCTTGACTTCAAGAACGCTAGCTATCTGATGTCTGAAAGTTTGCTGGATTTGAAGAGAATATTCCATCCGTTTCTGATAGTTTAATGTAAGGATCCTGGGTCTGCTCATAACATATGCTAATTTCTACTTTTTATGCATTATTATCTCAGGGTTTTGAATGTTGATTTGAAATTATGAAACACCATAGAAAACACCAAATTTCGTATTACTTTAGTTTACTCAACTAAAAAAATTACATGATTAAATGTGAGGATGTCTGGATTGGCTTCTCTTCAGATTCAGTAGTGTTATCATTAATTATTTTGCTTTAGGGGTGGACATTATATAATTTTATGTGCATGATTTGCTAACATAAGAAATGGATACACTGAAATAAAACTATGCACATACACATATATGCACATATTTGAACATATATGAATATGTATCTAGGTATTTATTAATTTCCCATTTTATGTTATTAAAAAACTTCATAATTCCTAAATGAAAACATTTTCTAAAAATATACTCATATTACTTTATATCAATGCAGATAAAAAGTATTATGAAGATTCTATTTTTTTCTTTTATTGTTATTATTTTTCAGAAAGCTTCAGATTACATAAATGTTACATTTAAAATATAGGGAATAACCATATACTTAACCCCCTCCACCTCCCATAATTTCCCCCTTTAACAACATCTTTCATTAATGTAGTGCATTTGTTACAACTGATGAACACATATTGAAGCATTGCTACTAACCATGTCTATAGTTACATTATGGTTTACACATTGCACCATGCCATATTATAGGTTTTGACAAAATGTATAATGTATAATAGCCTGTATCCATCCATTGCAGTGTCATGCAGGACTATTCCAATGTCCAAAAACAGTCCCATATAATACCTATTCTTCCCTCTCCCTCCACCCAGAACCTCTGGTTACCACTACCTTTATGTTAATGTTACAAATTCTTCCATTATCTGAATAATAAGTCTATAGTTGTATTCCCTTTTGTTTGTTCATTTCTCAATCTTGAGATTTGGGGATGGTGATGCCCACTGTGCCTCTGGTTGAGAGGGGCTTTAGATTCCACCACACAGATGGTGGAACTGTCTTGCTTGCAGTTGTAGATGTTCTCTGTTTTGGGGGATGAGCATTATAAATCATCATCATTTTGTTAGTTGTCCTGGGTGAGTCCAATGAATTAGACAGTAGGTGTTAACTGCAACTCTGCTGAGATTCAGCCCTCAACCAGTATATGAACAGCCAAAAGATTTAAGTCACTGGGACACATATTTAATGGATGTAATGCTAATTACAGGTTCAAATGAAAAGGCATAATTGAGTCTAACTTTGCTACATTGAAGGGATAGGTTATCACATATTCCAAGGTAAGGCCCACTGACAGGGTGCTGAATTCCTGGGCTTGTCTGCTCTGTCTATAGTGTCCAGATGTCTCTAGAGCCCTCAGAAGCCTGCCTGCTTTAGGTATCATTTATTCTGGCAGTCATTGATATCCTTCTGAGATGTGAAAAAGCACAACCTCTGGAATGACCTCCTGACTCACTTTGAAATCTTTTAGTCATAAAATCTCATTAGTATTTAATATTGTCCCCTTTTGGTCAAGGTCTTTTACCAAATGTATTGCTAATTGTCACTTGGTAATAATCCACTGGTGCCAAGGAGGGTCATCCCTGAAAGTTCTGTTCCATGCCAGGGAGAAGTTAATGTGTTTATGTGCTGAGTTTGGCTTAGAATCAGGAGGTAACTCTTATGCAATGTATAATATTAGGCTAAGTTTCAATTTCACAAGAATAAGGTTCATAAGTATAGCGTCAATATTGAGGATCTGGCACATTGGACTGTCCTCCTTCACTAGGCACTGCCCATATACTCTAGGGATTCTTTCTACTCTATTAGATAATGTAGCAGGACTACCCAGCATGGAAATTTACTATTCTTTCCGTTATCGTGTGGACTTCCATCCACTGAGACAATACCCTATGAACACTTGAACACATTCATATTTCATAGAAGCATATTCCAGGTGCAAATCTCCCCATACATCCCCACCCCACGCACCAACATCCTGCAATAGTGAAACTCCCCTGCCATAGTTGCAACTCTTCTGCAATCCAAAACTTCCTCCCATACAAAGCCAAAATAATAAATAAATAAAAATAATAAAAATATAAAATAAAATGTAAAATGAACATGTAAAAATTAAAAAATATATATTTTTGCATTGTGTCTTTCATTTCATTAATACCTGTTATCTTTTGTGTACAGTAGCAATTATTTTTATATATTCACCCAGTGTCTTATTTTCTTTCATTTTACTTCCAAAGAAGTTTTAGGTAAAAGAAAAGTCACATAGAAAATATAGGGGCAAGATGGCATTGGTGTTAATGCACCCACATCATCTCTTATGCAAAAAAGTAGCTGAGTGGGGACAAAATCCTGCCTAAGTGAGCTTTTCTGGGAACCCGCAAAGCAGGAGGCTTCTGGACATAGATCTGGAGAGTGCAACAAAAAGTGATTGCTCCAGGAAAAACCATGGGTTTCTGGAGCTTGTTGACTGTGGGAAGGCTAAACTCCTCCCTTAGGGCAACTAGCTGCAGCATTCCTGAACTTGCTGGCATTCCCCAAGCCCCTTTTTCCCCAAACCTGCATTCCCTGAACCGAGTGTTCCCAAAGCCCTGGCATTCCCCAGCCACTGGTCTGGAAAAACTTTGAGTGTGGGAGGGTTCTGGTAAAGGGCACAGAGGGGACTGATGAGTGTGGGTTCAATTGTCTGGACCTCCCTTTTTGAGCTTGAAGGAGCATGTCAGCTGGATTGAGGAGAAACTAGGAAGAAATGACAGGTGAACCTGCTGAGGCAGGCTGATTTACCTAAATACCCTGTGATACGGAAAATTGGTCTAGGAGAAGGTGGAGGCAGGCAATTAACCGTTGCTTTGCAATCCACCTGGGGAAGGGGATTGTAAGAAGTGCTTGGTAGACCTCCAAGAGCATATTTAGGGTTCCTGGCAAGGCATGGATGCTCTCTCTCAAAGAGACTGACAGTCCTTATTCTCTGTGGTGAATTGGTTCACCAGGATTGCATTTTAGTCTCAGAGGGGAACTCTTACATGGGCTTTCTGCTGCCCTGAGAGAGAGGAAAGTGAGGAAGGGAGGTAAGGAGAAGGACAGATTACTAATCAGTTTGTTCAATTGCAAAGAGTCATTCCTGCCCTTGGAAGAAGGCTCTTTTTGAGGAGCAGATCAACCTGGAAGAAGGGTCTGAGAAATTGGAGGAGTTTCAGCCTTGAATTTGCAAGGTCTCTTGTTCAGTTCCCAGCTCCTCTTAGAGCAGTAGTCCACTGGGTTATTAAACATCTGGTTGATACTTTGGTACAGGGAAAAACTATATATTATTATCTTTGTATTAGCTTCCTTTGGGTCTCTTATTTTTCCCCCTTAAAACAAAAACAAAAAGATTACTTCTGTTACAAAATGTGGCTTAGTTTACTCATTAAAACCCACTTCAAGGTTTGCAGTGAGAAAGGTGTAGGGTGATTGGTTAGCATCAGCATCCTGATAAGCTCCATTGGGGCATGGGAGTTAAGTCTGGTTTTTCTTGATGTTTGGTTGATGCCTTACCTGAGGGCTCATTTGCTTTTTTGTTTTTGTTGTTTTCTTGTCTTTCCTTTTTCTTTATCTCCCCCCTACCCCCTTTTTACTTTCTTTTTTTCTATTAGGTGATGCTGGCTTGTTTCTTGTTTGCTGTGGTTCCTCCTCCTTGGTTTCCTTTTTTCTGTGTATACTGATTTTGGCTACCAATGCTATCTCTTTTCCTTCCTATATCTCCCTATCTTCCACCTTCTATGGTTGCTCTTATAGTCCACCTTTCTTTATTCAGCCCCAATTTTTCTGGCTTTTTATTTCTAACACTTCTATTCTGTTCTCTATCTTTTATTAACTCTTTATGTTATTGTCCTTTCTTTTCTCTATCCCTTCCGGCTGATCATGCTAGCCTTTTAATTCATACTATATTCTTCTCCATATTCACTTTCCCATTTTATTGTAGATATTCCACTTTTTAATTCCTACAACTCTACACTGCTTACATGAGTTTAGTATTCATTTTCCTAGGTCTTATATGGTACTTCTGTTAACATTTCCTATCAATATTACTATTATACTTTTATTTTTCTTACCTCTTTTGCTTTCCCTGGTCCTAATCTTTTTCCTTCAAGGGAACTTAGACAACAACAAGGAAATAGAATAAGAAGAACAAAGTGTCAAAGAGAAAACTTAACACACATACAAAAACAGCACCTAAATCAAACCTGAAGCCTGATGTAGTAGTTAATCAACTGAACAAATCCATCAAGCTAAAATGATGACCAGACAGCAACAAAAAGTCACAAACCATACCAATAATCAGGAAGACATGGCCCAGTCCAGTGAACAATCTATAAACCATGGAGAGGAGCAGAACATCAAACAACTAATCAAAGCTCTCCAAGCAAATATCATGCACCAACTTAATGAAGTGAAGGAAGAGATTAAGGATATTAAGAAAACATTTGGAGAGCATACTGAAGACATTGTAAACATATACAAAAACATAATGGATATGATGATGATGAATAGTGCAATCCGAGAAATAAAAAACACATTCCAAGCAAGTAATAGCAGATTTGAAGAGGCAGAGGAAATAATTAATAATATGGAAGGCAGTACATCTGAAATCAAACAAGTAGTAGAACTGACAGATAAAAATATAGAAAAAATCCAACAGGGACTTAAGGGATTTGAATAACAGCAGAAAACACACAAACATAAGCATTATAGGCATCCCAGAAGGAGAAGAGAAAGGAAAGGGGATAAAAGGGGTTTTGGAGGAAATAATGGCTGTAAACTTCCCAAACCTACTAAGGAAGATGGATGTACATGTCCAGGAATTGCAATGCACTCCAAACAGCATCAATCCCAACAGGCCTGCCCCAAGACATATACTTGTCAAATTATCCGATGCTCAAGACAAAGGGAAAATACTGAAGGCATCAAGAAAAAAGAGAACTATCACATACAAGGGAAGCTCAATGAGATTAAGTGCTGATTTCTCATCTGAAACCACAGAGGCAAGGAGGTAGTGATATGACATAGTCAAAGTAATAAAGAAAAAATTTTTCTGCCAAGAATACTCTACCCAGCAAAGCTGGCATTCAAAAATGATGGAGAGTTCAAAATATTCACAGATAAACAGAAACTAAGAGAGTATGCCAATAAGAAACCTGACCTTCAAGAAGTACTAAAGGGAGTTCATCAGAAGGAAAGAAAAGAAACAGGAGAGACAGAGTTGGAGGAAAGTATAAGAACAACCAAAAAGACAAAAAGAGGAATAAAAACAACATAGGACATACACAAATCCAAAGAAAATGTGGCAAATGTAATTAATTCCTTGAAAGTAATGACACTGCATGTTAATGGATTAAACACATCTGTCAAGAGACACATATTGGCAGAATGAGTAAGGAAATATGACCCATCTATATGCTGTCTACAAGGAACCCACCTTAGAACCAGGGATTCAAGGCAGTTGAAATTGAATGGCTGGAAAATAATCCTGTAATCAAAAAATAACCAAAAAGGGCAAAATATTAATTTTGGACAAAATAGACCTTAAATGCAAAATTATTGTTAGATACAAAGATGGATACTACATATTAGTGAAAGGGGCAATCTTTCAAGAAGAAAAAAACAATCATAAACATTTATGCACCTAACCAAAGCATCTCAAAATACATGAGGCAAACACTGGAAAAATTAAGTGGGAAAATAGATGCCTCCACAATTATTGTGGGGCACTTCAATATACCATTATCATTATTAGTAAGGAAATATGATTCTCAAAAGAGAATCAATAAAGAAACAAAGACTTTGAATAATATATTTGAGGATTTGAATCTAATAGACATATACAGAACAATATACCCCAATACAGCAGTATATCAATTCTTGTCAAGTATATATGGATCATTCTCCAAGATAGACCACATGCTAGGCCACAGAGAAAGTCTCAATGAACTCAGAAAGATTGAAATCATACAAAATAATTTCTCTGACCACAGTAGAATGAAGCTGGATATCTGCAAGGGCCAAGAAACAGATTAGGAACAAAGATATGGACATTAAGCAACACACTGTTAGACAAACAGTGGGTCAAGAAGGAAATCACAAAAGAAATCAGTAACTACTGAAAGTAATGAAAATGACCACACAACATATCAAAACTTATGGGATGCAGCAAAAACTGTACTGAGGGGGAAATTCATAGCCATAAATTCATACATCAAAAAAGAAGAAAGAGCTAAAATTGAAGACCTAACTGCACACTTGGGGGACTAAGTAATAAAACAACAAAGTTACACAAAAGGAAAAAAAAAGAAAGAATAAACAAAGATCAGAGCAGAACTAAATGAAATAAAAAATATGAAAACACTAGAAAAAATAAACAAAACAAAGAACCATCTTTGAGAAGATCAATAAAATTGACAAACCCTTTGCTAGACTAACAAAGAAAAAAAGAGAGAAGAAGCAAATTCACAAAATAAGAAATGAGAAAGGGAATATCACCACTGACCCCAGAGAAATAAAGACTATCATAAGAGGATACTTTGAAAAATTATATGCCAACAAGGAGGACAATTTAGAGGAAATGGACAAATTCCTAGAAACACATAAGCAGCCTATATTGACAAAAGAAGAAATTGAAGATCTCAACAAACCTATCACAAGTAAAGAAATAGAATTAGTCATTAAAAACCTCCCAACTATGAAGAGCCTCAAGTCAGATGGCTTCACAGATGAATTCTACCAAACGTACCAGAAAGAACTAACACCAATATTGCTTAAACTCTTACAAAAAAATCTTTGGACAATCTATGTGCCAGCTGGGCCCTAAGCCTCAGCAGAGTTGCAACACTTACTCTCTGTTTCATTGGACTTACCCAGGCCAGCTAATGGAGGTGAGGATTATAAACCACCACACCAGGGAACTGAGAGAGTCTACAGCTGCAAGCTGGAGAATTCCATCCATCACCCTTGTGGGATCTAAGACCCCTCTTGATATAGAGGTGGAATGGACATCACCACCCCAGGGTCTTTAGGATAGAGGAATAAAATATGGATTAGAATGGACTTACTGATATTCGAATATAGAATTATTGTGACTTTAGCAAATAAAGAAATTATTTCGTTAATGTGAAGACAGTGGCCACAGGAGTTGCTGAAGCAGGGAGAGGGAAAAAGAGACCTGATATTGGGGCATTTTCAGGACTTGGAGTTGTCGTGAATGATATTGCAGGAACTGATGCAAGACATTATATATCCTGACACAACCCACTGAATGAACTGGAAGAGAGTATAAACTACAACATAAACTACAGTCCATGCTGTGTAGCAATGCTCCAAAATGTACTCATCAAATGCAATGAATGTACCACACCAATGAAAGAAGTTGTCACTACGGGAGCAGTGGGGCATGTGGAGAGTGGGTTATATGGGAACCTCTCATATTTTTTAATGTAACATTTTCTGTGATCTTTGTATCTTAAAAAAATAATAATAATAATAAAGTAAAATATGGGGATTCCCTATAAACCACCCCCACCCTTTCTCATATTTATCCCTATTAATAACATCACACAGGAGTATGGTACACTCATTACAATTGATGAACATATATATATTCATCAATTGTTCATCAATTGTATATATATATATGTGTATATATATATATAAAGATTACCACAAACTATGGTCAATGGATTACATTATGGTTCATATTCTGTACTGTATACTTTCATAAGTTCTAACAAAATGTCTAATGGCCTGTATCCATCAGTGCAAGATCATGCAAAGCAATCCCAATGCGATAAAAATGTCCCATGCTCCATCCATTCTTCCCTTCCCCTCCCCTTAGAACCCATGGTAGCCACTAGGGTTGCAATTATTGAAAATTAATGTTCATAGTTTATGTGCCTTAGTATTGAAGGCTTGACATAATTGCTCAACTTCTTTGTTAATCACTGCCTATGTTCTCGAGAGACTCTTGCCCATCTATTTGAGAATCTAACAGGACTCCCTAGGATGGGATTTTAATATTTTCTTGTTTATTATATTGGTCTTCACCAACTGAGATAGCACCCTATGAAAAGATGAACACTCTAATTTTCCATAGAAACATGCCCCAGGTGAGCACTTTCCTACATCTTTCTCCACCTGGAGGCCCTGCACCAAAAACCCTCCCCTGCGCTATTTGCTAAAAGAACATTCCCACCTTTATAGATTTAAACACAGGCCTACAAGTTCCCAGAATTCATCTGTTCCTTCCCTCAGCCCTCCCCAGTTCCATGGATAGTCCAACCCAACCCCCTCAGATCTCAGTGAGGGTATAAGAGGACAAGTACCTAACTAGCCCAGGAGAAGGAAGACAGGAGAGATAGCCAGAAAACTGTTAGAAGACGAAATTGCCTGAGGGAAAAGAGGATGAAGAGAGCCAGATAAACATTCAGAAATCTACCTAAGCTGTGGAATGGGTGTAGCTCAGTGGAAGAACACCTGCCTCAAATATACTAGGTCCGTGGTTTGATTCCTGGTACCCTCTAAAAGAAGAGCTCCAGAGAGTGATCCAATGGGTTGCCAGACACCCAGTCAGCTACTTATGACAGGAAATTTACAGACTTTATAGATAAAAACTTTTATATTTTTGTTATTTTATTTTTAATTCTCTATTTTACTCTCTAAAACTGGGTACCTAACCTGTAGCAGGCAGGTTGCAGGGTGATTAATTGACAAGGACTGGAAGCCTGAGATGGTTCTTAGAACCCTAAGAGGGAAGCCTGTTTTTCCTGGTTTTTGTTTGTTTGTTTTTTCGTTGTTTCATTTCTGTTTTTCCTTTTCTTATTTTCCTTTCCTTAGTTCTCTATTTCTTTTATTTCTTTCATTTTTCCTTCTTCCATTGTTTTTATTTCATTCCACCTTCTCTTGTTTGGTCTCCGTTATTTTTCTTCTTTGTCTCACTTTTCTGATCTTTTATTTTATTCTATTATTTTCTTGTTTCATTTTTTTACTCTACTTATTCTTATTCCTTTATATTTTTAATATTTTTCACTATTTTTTTCTGGCTCTTTTATGGTTCATTTTCTATCTTTTAAATATTATTACTATTGTTCTTTTTCTCTTCTCTCTTTCATTTTCTCTAGTCTTAATATTTTTTTCAGGGGGAAACAGATAACTATAAGGATATAGAATAAGTGGAACCAAGTGTCAAAGAGGAAGCTTAGCAAAAAACAAAACCAAATAAAACCCTACAGTTGAAAGTGAAGTTAACCACCTGAATAAACCCATCAAGTAAACAGATACCTAGACACCAACAAAAAACTACAAGCCAAACTAAGAAAAAGGGAGTCATGGCCCAGTCTAATGAACAATATTTAACTCTTTATTGATACTTCTTGAAGCTCCGTTACCACTGTTATTCCTTATGGGATAGGCAAAATGGTCAAGCTACTTTCCCAATGTCATAAAATCAGAGCAGATATAGGATTCAAGACAAGTTCTGCTGGATTCCAAATTCTGTATTTTTTCTTATGTTTCAATGACTAAGAAGATATTAGTTAGCCTTTACAATGACCTTATCTTATGAGCTGCATTTCTTCGAACTATATTTTTCTCTAAGTACAATAGTTCATCTAAGGACATTAGTCAACCTTCTACAAAAATCTGTAATGTATATGTTCCATTAATTCCAATGTATTTAACAGACCATACACTGCTTAGAAAATGACCCATGTTCTCTTACTTACTTGACTTTTTAGTTGATCCTTTTGGAATTGAATTTTTTTCTGCAGAGTTTTCATATTAGACTTAATAGAAAAATCTCACTAGTTTATAGGACCCAGTATTTCAAATTTTGTACCTCCCCTATCTCACTTCTGATTTCTCCCTATATATTAATCTAATTGGTAAGGTATAGATAACTTAGGTTATTATCTCGTATGTCTATGGTTTGTGCAGTAAATGTATTTTTCCTGTACAGGTGCATGGAATTGTAACATTATTATATTCCTATTTGTATAAAAGGGGAACTATATCATTGTACACTGAGTAATTATATATCTTTTAAGGCAGAGATGAATATGATTTTCAATTAAAAGGTTTATCAAAACTTGAGTAGGCAAACAGAAGATGTGTTGTGATTTTCTCCTATTTGTCAGAAGTTTTGAATATATGAGTAACATAAGTGGATGATTAGAAACATCAGTTCTACATCGTGTAGAAAAGTGTTGTGAAACAGAAAACTAGACTTGGGGAGATCCATAAATAGGCATCTGCATCTTTAAGTGATTAAACAATGTTATTTTGAAATCTATGAAATAGAAATTTTTATTGTTCAAAAAATTGCCAAATATGGGTAATTTCAAATTATTTAAAGTATATAAAGTAGTGGAAGGAGAAATCACCGTTGTATTTACCCTAAACAGTTTAATGTGCAATCAGTAGATTTAAGAATGATAGACCAAATTATTTATAAAATTAAACATAATAATTAATAGGAACCAAAACTAATGATTTATAAAGGAAAAACTTTGAAAGTAAATTAAGATATTGGTGGAGCAAGGGTACTTCCGGACCATCAAAAGGGCATGATGACGGTTTTTATGTATCTGCTGCCGATAAGCTGAGGTGTGCTCATGCACTAATATTTCCATCCTGGTAAAAATAAAGTTATCCATATCTCCAGGAAAACTTTAGAAAACTAGCACGATTGATTTAGTATAGTAAATTAGCATAATATAAAGAGGTTAAAAATCTCAAGGTTCATCAATAGTGATATTTTGTTTAAAAAAAATTTGCTATGTTACAGACTAATGATGCATAGAGAATTTTTACGGTTGGAGAAAAAGCATCAAAGTGGGTTCAGACTATGGGTTTAGTGAGCCTAACTATTAGTTTGTTCTTTGACTTTCAAGGGATATGCTGAGAAAATATAGAAATGTTTTCACTACAAAGAATTAGAAAGGAAAGTCATCCTAACAGGAACACAAAGAGAAACTTTGAGAACAGTAATGATTTTATATTAAAAATGAATAGTTAGAATGATAAAAAGAAAAAGAAAAAGAACAAAAGGAAATCCAAATATTTGACAAGTAAAGAGAAACACCAGATTTCAAGTTGCAAACAGTATCATTTGTTGAAATGGCACTTAGAAGTTCCAAACTGTCTTGGAGATCTGAATAGTTTTCTAAGCAGTGTAAGAAACTATATTAAACTTACAAGTTTTGAAAGTCATTTGAAGGCTTTTTTAATTTTTATTAGTTTGTGACCCAGGGGCATGTCTTGATCAGATCTTGCAGCTTTAGAAAATAATACCTATATCAGCTTGACAGATGGAGGGAGTGCTGATTGTAGAAACAGTGGAATAGACCAGTCAAGAAATTATGAATTTAATATTACAAATTCAATGGAGTGGAAGTCATAGATGCAAGTGCCATGAGAGAACATCCTTTTGACTTGGCCATATGATATACAAGCTGTGTGGGAAAGAGAAAAATTGGAGATAATGTTGAGATTCTAACTGGGATGGCTATGCAGGTGGTAATACAATTAATCTAAAGAAAGAATACAAAATGAAAGGCCATGTATTAATTCCCTATTACTGCAATAATAACACTCAGTGTCTTAAAACAGCACAATTTGTAAACTTACAGTTCAGGTACAATACAGACATTACTGGGCTACAAATAAGGAGAGCTGTATTTCTTTTGGAGGCTCTAGGGGAGAATCTATTTCGTTGTTTTTTCCAGCTTCTAGAGTCTGTGCACATTCCTTGACCATGGTCTCCTTCCTTCTTCAAAGTTTGAAATGGCAAGTGGTGTCCTTTTCATGACACCGTCTTTCTGGTTTTAAATCTTCTGCCTCACTCTTCCTCATTTAAGAACCTTTGTGGTTACAGTGGACCCATTGGATTATCATGAGGATCTCTTTATTTTAAGGTAAGCTGATAAGCACCACCATTTCAATTTTCAACCTTATTGCCCCGTTGTCATGTAATAGAACATATTTGCACGTTCCATAGGTTAGGACATGGGCATCTTTGGGGGTCTATTATTCTGTGTATAACAAAGCAGTCATAGTACGGATAATGAAGGTTAGCCTAAAAAAGAAAGAATTTTTTAAAAAGGGTAGTTTTCAAACATATGCTTTATGATTCTGTCTGTCTGTCCACGTAGAAATATCTAAGGCACAATAAGAAACATAGGTAAACTCAGTAATAGAATTTGTGCCACACTCTTTAAGTAGGCTTGTCCTGCCCATGCTGCTATAATCATACAAAAAGCTTAGCTTTGAGAATTGGTCATTTTTACTCCCTGTATTAGTTTTATATTCCTTTTTTTATTGTTGCATAACAAATTCCCATAAACTTGGCACTTTTAAACAATACTTATTTTTTAGCTCACTGAAATTCAGCATAGTCTGGCTTTGTTTTCTGCTCAGGGTATCAAAGTGTCAGCCAGGCTGAATTTTCATTTGGAGGCACTAGGAAAAAATGTGCTTCTAAAAATACTCCTGAGGTGGGAAGAATCCAGTTACTTGCAGTTATAAGACCATGTTCCCCACAGCTGCCTGTCAACCGCAAGTACTTAGAGTTCTCCTATAATTACTCCCATGTGGTCCCTTTAATCTTCAAGCCACCAACAACAGATCAATTCCTTCTCATGCTTTAAATCTTTGATTTCCCTTCTGCAACCAGGAGGAAAAACTCTGTTTTTTATTTATGTATTTATTTATTTTCATATTTCTCCCCCCTCCATCCCTGCCCCCCATTGTCTGTTCTCTGTGACCATTTGCTGTGTGTTCTGTGCCTGCTGTATTCTCTTTAGGTGGCTCCATCCTGGAACCTTCTGGAGTGGAAGAGAGGCTATCATTTTCTTGTGTCACCTCAGCTCCCTAGTTTGTTGCGTCTCATATTGTCTGTTCTCTGTGGGTCTCGTTTGTTGCGTCATCTTGCTGCATCAGCTCTCCATATAGGTGGCACCACTCCTGGGCAGGCTGCACTCCTGCAAGGGGCTGCCCTCCTTGTGCTGGGGGGCACCCCTGTGTGGGGCGACACTCTTTGCATAGGGCAGCACTCCACATGGGCCAGCTCACCACATAGGCCAGGAAGCCCTGGGTATGGAATCCTGGACCTCCTATAGGCAGAAGCTCTATCAGTTGAACCACATCCACTTCCTAAACTATGCTTTATAAAGGACTCATGTGATTAGGTAAGGATCACCAGATAATCTCCCTATCTTAAAGTCAACAGAGCCAGATAATATAGGTTAATCATGGAAACAAATTCTCCATATTCATAGTTCAGAGGATTATGTAGATGTGTATGCAAGAGGAGTGGATGCCTTGGTGGAAATCATAGAATTTAGCTACCTCACTACTCATTATGTCTGCTCCTGTCTTTCTGTTTTACTGATAACTCTCTCTAATCTTTGTTACTGAATTCTTGATTTTTGTCTCTACTGTGACTCATGAATCTCTCCTCAAAATAAATATTGGTATTGTTCGTCCTACTAAATTGATCAAACACACCTGTGAGTAAGATGATCTTCCTTCCATCATGATCCTGCCTATCAGAGAGTACATGTCCAATCCCTTCTGCTTTTCCAGAATGCAGGATTATACACTGTAGGTATTAAATAAAATCTTGGGCTAGAGCCATGGAATTTGTTGTTGTCAGTACAATGTTGTCAGAACTTGTTGTTAAAAACAAGGAAATGGAGGTCTGAGATTTTTTTTGAATCAGATATGGAGGAAAAAGGAGAAAAAAATGAAGAGAAAGAAGGGAAGGTAAAAAGAAGAGGGGATAATGGAGAGGTAAAGATGGAATAGTTCATGACTAAGGAAATAATTTAAAAGCAGTCTACCACCCACAGGTTGGTAGCAAAGATAAGAATGTTGATTCAGCAATGTACTATCTCAAGATACTTTTATTTTAGGTGGAAAAATTGAAAATTGTTTGTAGAATTTGCAACTCAGAAACAAACCAAAAAAAAAAAAAAATCTGAATACACACTCATATCCACTCATATAGTAAAATACTGACAAGCTTACTCATTAGAAGATATATTATCTTGTTTTCAGAATTAGATTGCTTAGAGAGGGTCACTCAAGGAGGCTTTTCCTAAGGGTTAATAAGAGTGTGTCAACTGACAAATAACAAAGTAAGCTGCAAGACAACAAAGGCATTTATTTAGAATGTTAAAATTGCAATTTGAGGAGCCTAGATTTATAGAGCAACCCAAATAGTGTCCCACTTGGCATTTCCAGCAAAAGGCTTTTAAAGGTTTGATTAACTATTTGTGGTTGGTAGACATTTGGGGTACTGCATGTGTCGTTCAGGTAGAGAGGTTACTGGGTTCTTTATCTTGTGGTTTATTTCTGGTGTCTGGAAGTCCTCAGGGCTTTGAGGAACATTGTGGTTTGAGACTTTGCATACTTGGGCAGTTTGTGATACCTGGAGGCAACCTGCCTAGGAGGAACCTCCAGAAGGACTTCCCAATTCCATTTTAAATCTCTTAGCTATAGTAACTCTGTATTTAAAAAATTATCTTTTAACAAGAGAATGGGGACAGGGCATAGGAAATAGTTGTTAGAATGATGCTAAATATTGGCATGCAAATTATTTAGAACTTTATGACAAGTCACATGGTGGCAAAATATGGGCTTAAAATAAATTAATTAATTCAAAGCAGTTAAAAAATATTGAATGATTTGAGAGATATCTTTCCATTATCCTAAACAGTATCTTACCAAGTTGTAGGGATAATTCTTTAGGAATCCAGACAACACTTTTCCTTACTTAATGAGAGGGTTTGTGAGAATCATGCTGAAAAAAATTTTAATTAGTTATTAAATAATCACAAATAGTGTGGACAATACAGTTTTAATTAGATATTCATGAACAAGAGCCTCCTGGTTTTTTGAGCATGTTCACATGTAATAGAATCATAAACTAGGCTGAAGGAAAAAAAAAAAGACAACGATATGTATGTGATTTAGGTGGCAAAAACACAAATTATAATGTCAAAATAGTTAGGGATTGTGTGTTAATTTTTCACGTTGAACACTGAATTTTATAAATAATATGAACTTGACCACCAATTTATAATTATGCTTTTAGTTCTATGGTAAAAGAGTACGATTCGTTTTATTAAATAATTCTAGAACTGGATATGGAAAGAGACAAGTAACAATAAAATAGAAAAAACTAAGAACTTAGTGTCCCATTGAAGCCAAAGCAAAACTTAATTTTCTCCTGACAGAACAACATTTTTACGTCACAGGTGAATGGTTCTGTAGTCTGGGTAACTTTATTTTTTAATGGAATTGGGACTAAAAGGGACCAGGGTAACTTTAGCATAGGATAAGAAAATGAGAGGCCATGATTGAAAGAGAGATTTGATTATGTTGGCCATAAAAGCGTTCATTACCACACTCCTAAAATGCATTTTCATGCAAATGTATCTCACTTCCCATAGGGACTGCCTAAAATTAAACAGTGACTCTTTAGAAATAGGGAGGATTTTATTGCTCAGGCAGAAGCCCTATAAAGGCCACAAGGAGATTTGTTTGGGACTGTTTAAAAAAGGCCTTCATCAGAGAAGGCTTAAAAAGAAAAAAAAGAAAAAAGAAAACAAACCAGAAAGTACCCAAGGGAACCAGGGAAACGCAGGAGATTATTAACTCTTGATAATATCTCTGAAAAGGAAATTTCTAGAATTCAGGAAGAAGACAATTGTCTTGTTTAATTGGCTTTTAATGAACTGTAAGGGTAGATGAGTCCTTTCTCATAAGTGAAGGCAAAAGTTACTATTTGAGCAGTGGAGTAGGTGTGGCTGTAAATAGCAGCCTCTGGAGATTGCTTCCTCTCCCATTAGAAATATTTTTCCAGGTGATAAGACATTTTAAAAATTCCCATGAATGTGGTTTTCTCACTCACTGAGAAATGTCATTAGTTAGAGTTACAAGGACGAATTTTATATTGTTTATGTGAAGTCAAGTATGTTCAAAACTATACATTTGAAACCCTGTATAGTGTGTCTTGGGAAAGCTTCGTTTCCAACAGTATTTTGAGCTGAGGAAAGACAGAAACTAAAACCCATTACTTGGCCCCATTACAAGTTATTTACTAGGAGCCCCTACATCTGATTAATTTGCTGTGAATCTGTTTGGGCGGAAAGGAATTAACTGCTTCAAAAAAGAGAAATGATGCGAACTTTGAAGATTGGACAAAGAAGTTTTGTGAACCTAGCAGATGTGATTGCATTGTCTCTAGTATAGGAAATGTGTAGCTCTGGCTAATATTGTTATAAAGTTTTCTTTCATCTTTATTTCAGACAGGCACTACCCTGTCAAGCAAAAGCACAGAGATTTTTCAGGAAACTTTAGTGGCACATTGACCTTTCAGCTCTTCCTACTGTGGTGCACATGTTGAGTGTTCACAATGCCATGAGCAATTTTTACTTAGGAAACTGACTGTTGCTTGTAATGAAAACCTAGGAAAGCAAGTTGGAAAACAAATATATTTTCTCATCTTCCTAAGAAAATCAGCAGAATATTTAAGGTCTTTGTCTTATTTGTGAAATGCATCCCATTATTTTCATTTGAGCATATCTAGCATGCTAAAATTACAGCTTAAGGAGCAGTCATGTGTTACAATTTAAAAAGATAATAGCAATTTTTTTTTATTTATGAACTGCTACCTTCTGATATGAACCATATAAAAATGGTATAGCATTTTAATTTATAAATTTATAATGCTTGCTTTCCCCTTGATTTAAAAATTTATTTTTCTGCAAGTTGCAAAATTTCAGTGTAAATCTTCAGTGTAAATCTTTAATAATGAAAGTGTTTTGCTGACATTAGGAGTAGATGTGATTTTTTCCCCAGCATAAGAAATGTTGACATTTCTGTAAAATAAAGTTAAAACACACACACATATTGAGCTTTTCAAGGAAATAAATATACATCTTGATATTTAGTTTATTAACAGTAACTTGCAATGAATTAGTTCTCTGGTATTAGACAATGATGAATAAAGTTGCTTTCTTTGAGCTGAGGAATAAATTATCATTCACCAAGAAGATTAGACATTAGAGGCCACAATCATATGTGGACATGACTTCAAATTCTAAACTAGATGTGAGATGAGGTCAATATGGACACTTTTAGATGCTAAAATGAGGGTCAAATAATTACTGGGCACCCACCCTAGGCTTCTGTATTATTCCTGGTTCTCTATAAGGCAGTCAATCATATGGGATTATATGTGCAAGGGTTTTATTAAGGAAATGCCTACATGAATGAAAGTAGATAAGGATCCAGGGAAGGTTGTGAATCTATCAGACCTCAAAGCAAGTAGGGTAAAAGAGGGAAAGTTGGATAAAAGCATCATAAAAAGCTGCTCAGTCTAAGAAATATTTGGAAAACATAAGAATTTTTTAGCTAAAATCAGCAGTCCAAGGAATCTCATATCTCTCAGAAAAGGATCTCTCTTATTATTCCTGCTGCCCTCAGTCATTAAGAGGGAGAAGCCTGGGGGAGGACTATACAAATACAAGAATGGATTTTCAAGCAAAGCAGCTAAGTTCTCATGTCAACAGTCCTTCTTGTAGCAGGAAGTCTGAGGAGTTCGTTTCCATGCCCATACAAAAATATTCTATGAGTAAGATAGAACAACAATTGAGAATCAGAAAGAGGACATACTCCCTCTCTACAGAAAACTACAAATCAACTTTGAAACCAACTGTGATGTCTCCCACAAACAAACAAATAAAATAAAAACCTTTCCTGGCCTTTTACTCCATCCAATTACCATCCTATTTCTTTACTCAACTTCCAACATGGATCACATGTGACAATCTCTGTTGTCAAGTACTAAGTTTTCCTCTTGCCCTGGTTGTGGGGGTAGATTTCCTTAAATTTCAACATGGGTTTTGAACCATTAGGAAAAGACAGGTGAGGTACATGTATCTAGACCCCATTAACCTTATAAATCTCTAAATCTTCTTAAGATAAATAAGTTGTCTGAATGACATTGCAGGGACTAATGCTGGGCATCATATATCCTGCCATAACCCACTGAATGGACTAGGAGAGAGTGTAAACTATAATGTAAACGATAATCCATGCTGTGTAGCAGTGTTCCAAAATGTATTCACCAAATGCAATGAATGTACCACACTGATGAAAGCACTTGGTGATGTGGGAGGAGTGGGGATGGGGTGGGGAGTAGGGGTAATATAGGATCCTCACATTTTTTTTTTAAGATTTATTTTTCTTCCCTTACTCCTCTCCCCCCCAGTTTCTGCTCTCTGTGTCCCTTCACTGTGTGTTCTTCTGTGACCGCTTCTATCCTTATCAACAGCACCGGGAATCTGTGTATCTTTTTGTTACATCATCTTGCTGTGCCTGCTCTCCATGGGGCGGCACCATTCTTGGGCAAGCTGTGCTTTCTTTCGTGCTGGGTGGCTCTCCTTACAGGGCACACTCCTTGAGCATAGGGCTCCCCTACGCAGGGGACACCCCTGCGTGGCAGGGCACTTCTTGTGTGCATCAGCACTTCACATGGGCCAGCTCCACATAGGTCAAGGAGGCCCAGGGTTGGAACCGTGGACCTCCCATGTGGTAAGCAGATGCCCTATCTATTGGGTCAAGTCTGCTTCCCCCTCTTATATTTTTTAATGTATCATTTTGTACGATCTATGTATCCTTAAAAAATTATTTAAAAAAGGTAAGTTAGATTCTTTATAACTATTTTTTAATTGATGCTATAAGGGTCATAGGCTCTATATATGGAAAAGGAGAAAGGTTGAACATGAGGATGGGACTCTGTACACATTCCCACTCTTTTATGTAAAATTTATTTTTAAATCAAGTATTTCTAAGTTGCACACAGAGTAACCTTTATACTAACATGTCCTTATCATTCTTGACCTGTACTTTCATCATTCCCTACAATGACTCACAATTTTTACAAGAAAGATGATTCTACATAAAATAATGCATACCCTATGTTAGGGACAGATGTTGAATGGGAATTGAGGATCATATGTTGCCACATTGCTTAACATCCAGTGGATCATTGAGACAGGAGCAGTTTAGAGGTTGGGGAAACTTAGAATAGAAATGATTGAAAGAGAGAAGGCATTTTGTATCAATGAAAAGTCCTAAAATAGGCATGAATAATTATTAGCAGGATGGCCATGCTCAAATAACTGAACTATCAACATTTGTGTTTACTACCTCAGAGAGTAATTGTGGAATCCAATGAGCTAATAATTGTAAGTATTTGAAAATGTAAAACATAACCCAATGAAATGGACATATTAAAAATTATTATATAGTAATAAGTAATAATAAGTAATAATATACTTACATATATTATTATTGTCCACAAGTTTACATCCTCACAAATTCTACCACTTATTTGATGTTTTGGTTTGGGTAAACTCCATCACTCATATATATATTACAGAAGGCTACCTCAAAGTAACCTAACAACAAAGGAATTTATTTGTTCAGGTAACAAAGAGATTCATTTGGATACAGATAGAGTCCAGGTCCAAAGGATGTTATCACGCTTCTGCCTCAATTTCTCAATTCTGCTTATCTTTGTTGTTTTTTTTTTTTTAATTTTATTATTGACATTTTTATTCCTGCTTGTGGAGGTTTAAGTATATTTTATGAATCTCCAAAAGAGGACTGTTTTTAAACTAATCCATTCCTGTGCTTTAAATTCAGTTGAAGTTCCTTTGATTAGGTTACTTAATTCGATCTGTTTAGGGCTTTTGATTGGACTAAGTGAGGTGTGAGCCAGATTGGATTTGTACTCTCTGGCTGGGTTTGATACATTTAGAAATATACAGAGAGATACAAACAGACACAGATAAAGGAAGCTGCTATATTTGATCCTGCAATGATGAGAGAAAGGACTCCAGTTTCACCCACAGCTTAAACACAGCGAGAGAAGCCTCCATAAGGCTCAAAGACCTCTGGCCCAGGAAGAAATGAGCCAGATGCCTGATAGCTTGCAGTTGAACTTGGGAAGAAAGCTGAGCCAGCAAAACCGATAGAGGAGGCCCAGTAAGAGACAAGGTTTATGCCTGGTTTACCTTCTGCTGCAGAAAGGCGGGGAGATCTTGGCCGGGATTGGTGGCCATTTTGCTTCACTACACTACAGTTGACTTTGGTGAAAAAACACGTCTTATGGTGCCTTGGTTTGGACTTTTCACAGCCTGGCAACTGTAAGCTTTTACACCAAATAAATGCCCATTATAAAACTCAACCCATTTCTGGT
This sequence comes from Dasypus novemcinctus, assembly GCF_030445035.2. Lineage (NCBI taxonomy): Eukaryota > Metazoa > Chordata > Mammalia > Cingulata > Dasypodidae > Dasypus > Dasypus novemcinctus. The sequence goes on from NC_080676.1 coordinate 141,903,306, forward strand.
ACTTTGCATTAGCAGCCTTTTAGAAAACTAAAACATTGCTGTAGATAGTTTTGTTGCCCAGCCAGAAAAATATTTTCTGGAAATCAAAATCTTTCCCTTTCCAGCAGAAACGCCAACACCATAATTCAAATTGGCTTATCTGGGTCCTCATTTCCATTATTGAATCAATAACTCTTCCCATAGGGCTGCAGTGTTATAATGGGTTTATTTGGGTTTAAATGCTCAAACCTTTTGACACAGAGAACAAAAAAGAAGGTTGCCATTCTAAGCAGGAATACAATGGAATTTATTTCAAAGAATCAATGAAAAAAGGCTGAGAAAACTATAGCTTGAAATTGTTGCAAACAATTAAATAAATACCAAATTTTGACATATACAGTGTGGAATTAGAAGTAGAGAATTGGAAAATTTTTTTTTTAGCAGATTCTGACAGTCAGAAGTCAGCATAATACAATGGGAATCTGGGAGAAAAAGGAAAAGAAGGAAAGTTGGGAGGGATTTCAGGAATCTGAAAGGCATGGGAAGGCGCACATGCCACTTATTGAAATTGTGCCTCCAATTTTAGAGACCATTGATATCTAATGTTTCACTGAGAATATCATTAATTAGAGATTCTATAAACAGTATTTTCTTTTTTTATAAATTTTGTAGATATTTATTTTATTTTATTTATTTTTATTTATTTCTCTCCCCTTCCCCCGCCCCCCATCAGTTGTCTTGTTTTCTGTGTCCATTTGCTGCGTGTTCTTTTTGTGTGTGTGTGTCCGCTTCTGTTGTTATCGCACGGGAATCTGTGTCTCTTTTAAAAGGTTGCGTCATCTTATGTGTGGCATCATTCTTGGGCAGGCTGCACTTTCTTTCGCACTGGGCAGCTCTCCTTGCGGGGTGTACTCCTTGCATGTGGGTCACCCCAGTCTGGCACAAAACTCCTTGTGCACATCAGTACTGTGCATGGGCCAGCTCCACATGGGTCAAGGAGGCCCAGGGTTTGAACCACTGACCTCCCATGTGGTAGATGGACGATCTAACCACTGGGCCAAGTCCGCTTCCTATAGACAGTGTTTTCTTAATCCATCCTACTGTTCTCAGCTCAAACAGTATCATCCCTCTAGGTTAGGACATAAAACGCACCTCCTATAGGAATGGTTATAAAGAAACTCAAGGAAATAGCAAAAAGAAAACTACATGTTTCCCTGTCAAATCCTATCTTCGGTTTTTCCTATCCTTTCCTCTATATTTTCCAAAATACATTTAACTTCTCCATTTTTGATATATTTAAACAGCATTTAATTTTTCAATGTTATGCTTTCTTGAAACATTTAAACCAATAAAAATAATGAGAGAGCAAAAAAAAGCCAGAACACTTTTTCATACTTTCTAAAATGTGGTGGTAGAGAGAATAGACTTTCTTTGATGAACTCCTATATTTCGTTTCCTGTTTTCCTAAATAGCTCAGTGTTCATTTCTATGGTGATGAATGTATTATATATGTCACTGCAATTTAACTGCAATCAAAGTAGTGGGAGTGATCTAAGCAAGAAATTACAGTAAATCTTAAGTACATTTTGGTCCTTACAGCATGTTCACTCATTTGCTCATTTTTCTGTATTCTCAAAATTTGCCTTTTTAGAGCAACAAAATTATAATAATTTTATAAACATTTCCTTTCTAATGTACCCATTACCTTAGCTGGAACTGAAGTGCTTATAGACACAGAACAATGAGAGTCATGCATTTAAAATGTAGTAGATAACAAAGTTTGAAATAGAAATATTTCACTTATTTAAAACTTCATTTTCTGATTAGCTACCAGAGATTTTGATAAGTGTAAGACTATTTAAAAAAAGCTGCATTCACAAAAATGACAAAACTTATTTTCAACTTTCAATTTCTTTCAGAGATTCTTACCTTTAACTTGAAAAAGAAGTGGTGTTTAATGTTAGGGAAGCGTGGTACTGGAGACTTTATGCACACTTATTGTCAAAGATAACCTAAAACATTAACAAAAGATAAACTATATTAAAAAATTTCCTTGAGGTTTACATTGAAGAATGGATGGATGAATCATTTAAAAACTCAATAGGCAATTTTGTTATGTTTAGGCTGTTCCACAGGATGCTGCCCCAGTGTCTTTATCAAATGGCAAGTTTTTGAAATCCTATTCTTCCAGGCCCTTTACCTTTATCTATTCAACAAAGCACTCACCCTTCTCAGAAGGTTGAGTTTGACATCTCCGCCTGCCCTGTCTCTTAGGAAAACACAAAGGACAGATGCTTAAGGTTTTCACATGGGACTTTGACAAGCCCTGATGTCCAATAAAATTTATCTAAGAAAGGTGCATGATCTGTTGGATTAATTTTTAAATTTCATTAAGCCAAAGATCATCAGAGCAAGCTAATGGACCCTTATGATATCTGAAATAATTAGCAAGGGAAGTATATAATCAAATCTCAGTTGACTATACTATAAGGTATGAAAGCTGAGCATAATCTAAACAGTAGATAAAGCCAAAATTGTAGTTCTCTTATAATCTGGTCATCCTCCAAAAGGTATGTCTGTTTCTTTGCAGTCTCTCAGGGCTAACTGGCTACATGAAATGATCCATTTGACCTCATTTTAAATATGGTAGACCAATGTTGACCAAATGTAATTCCAGCTCATGAGCACAACCTGTTCTTTAGACCTGATTTAATGTTTAGTTCATCTTTCTGTATCTAAATTAAGGGATATAAAAGATAAATGTGAAGAGTTGTCAGTAAAAGCTGGTATACTAGAAGATCATTATCAGATATATAATTGTGTATAAATGTGGTAAAACAAGGTATATACAATTAATTATCACATATATTCTATAAATAGAATTTAGTAGTCTACAAATGTGTCTTATACCAAAATAACATATATTTTGATATATGTTATTGATATATAACATATCAACATTTGTTATACATGATAAAGAAAATGATAAATGAGTTGGTTACATATGACTGTACCTTAAGAATCATCATCATGGTCACAATCATCATCATCACACAGCTGTTATGTCCTTAGTACATACACTGCTATATTTCATTTACTGTTATCAATTATTCTTTGAGTTAGATTTAATTAATCTCATTTTAAATATAAGCAAACAAGAGATCAGAGAGACTAAGTAATTTGTATCAAAACACACAAAATTGGCAGGTGCCAGTATTAGAATATAGGTCTCTATTGTTCTAGATCTGTTGTTATCAACCGCCAGCATGCATTCCACAGCTTCTCTTAGGTATTCACCTGACTTATTCTTTCTCCCTTGCATAGATGGCATCAGTGGAAATTTACTAACTCCACACCTCTACAGAGTACAGTTTTTTAGAAAACCTGTATTTGGAATGCAGCTTTTGAAGTCCTTACTCTGTCAGATTAGTTGAAATATAGTAGCCTTTTGGCACATGAGTTTTACTTTTTCTATTTTTTTCAGGGTGTTTTTCTTGCCATATCATAACTGCTGCTTCTTCCTCCCTTAATGAATTTTTTTCTCACCCAAACTCAATACCCTGTAAGTTTTAGATATAAAATATTGCTTCAGATGTTGAGATCTGAAAGTGAGTGATTTTTGTCCTATAAAGAACCTATTCTCTAGAGGCCACAGAATCTTTTAGATCACTTAGATCCTATTACTAAAATATATAAAATGAAAAAGTGATCAAAATAGGAAAAAAGCTGTTTTAATTGTGCAAAGATAAAACCTGGTTTGAGGGCTTTCCAGCCCAATTTTATAAGGTCTGAGGAACTGGACAAATTAAAAGGGATATTTGTATTAATGTACTAAAGCAGAACTTCACTGTATTAAATGAAGAAATAGTTAGAACAGGTAGAATAGATAGAAATCTTTGTTCTAATGTGATTTTAAAGTTATTCCTAGAGTTAGGTTACAATTGACATGTCCTATTATAAGAAGTTAACTTTTTTCTTTGTATTTTAATTAAAATCCTAAAGTAGACTTTTAATGAAACATAAATGAGTTTAATCTTAATGTTTTTGGTGAATGAGATCACATGGGTTTTTATTTTTAATTATTTTAATGTTAGTACTTTCTGAAAAAGTACAACACAACAAATCATTCATTTTATAAGAAGATAATATTATGCAGAGAAATGTACTAAATAATAATGAATTCAAATTAGAATATTTTATTGCAATTTAACAACCAACAAGCTTCTCTTTCCATTGGTATTCTGACAAAAGCCTATCCAAGCAGTGAATTGAGTAGTGAGTAAAATAAAGAAATGAAGATGGAAAAAATATTTTAGTAAGTACAGATAATATTTTTTCACTTTATACTTCAAAGAACCTCTTGTATTTGAACTAGAAGTCTTCCAGTTTAGCAAAAAAATAAGGGGGTGGGGGGAGGAAATGATAAGGGAGGATAGTTAAATCTTTTAAGAACCTGCATAGATATATCTCTTGAGAAATAACAGCATATTACATATGGAAATGCTTGACTGCTAATTATGACTGCTAATTAGAGCTGTTGAACAGTACTGACATAAAGCCTAGATAAGATGTCTGAAATTCCATTTTCTATTCTCAGTGGACTTCTGACTCACTATGAATATTGTGGGATTCTCTTTAATGCTTTCTTTTGCTTCCTTTCTCTAATTTTATCCACAGAGAAGACTTAGCTCTTTTAATTTCAGGAGGAATGATGATTGGTTGCATATACATACTGATTTATTCATTTAGCTTTTTTTAAACTAAATGTGCATGAGAGGCCAGTCCTTCTGAGCACTAATGGTACAGCAGTGAGGATGAGAGTCAAAATTTCCACTGTTAGAGAAACTGAGGGGAGGGCAGAGAAAAAGACAATAATTGAGGAAAAGAAAATAAATCTGTATGATGATTTCAGATTGTGATAAGACCTGGAAATAACAATAAATTGGGGGCCTGAAAAAAAGAATGACTAGGAGTTATTTTGTTTCATTACTAAGAAAGTTTCTTCAGAGAAGGTGACATTTGAGATGAGACATGAATTTTAGAAAGGATTGAGCAATGTCCGAAATGGAGGAAAAATCTAAATAAAGTAGGAAAGTAGAGATGGAAAGTTCAAGAGACACGTCTGACACTGAACTTGACCAGTTAAAATGACCTTTGCATAATTCCCCATACTTTTTCTGAAGGCTAGATGCAAGCAAACAATGGCAATCTTATTACCTGTAGAAAGTGGAAGAGACAGTAGTTGAAATGTACCATATTGATGACTCACCATTTGTGGAGAGCTACAAGATAACTATGAAAATTGGTGTTGGACATAATGTGAGTAAGAAATAAATATTTACTGTGTTATATTCCTGCAGTTTTCAGGTTTATCATAGTCAGCATTACCTATATTAATCCTGTAAAGAAGTTTGGTTTACGTTTCAAGTGCCATGAGAACATGTTAACAGATGTCGAGTAAGGTAAGTGCTGTGATTTGATTTAATCTGTTAAAATATCACTCTCTCAATGAATGGCAAAAAATGGTTTCTGTAGGAACAAGAGCAAGAGATCAGGTTTGAGTAGAACAGACAAAAGCAGATGTTGGCATGGAATAGTTTGCTAGCCTTAGAAATGGAGGCAAGTAAACACATTATGGATATATTTGAAGGTAAATACAAAAGATCTTACAGATGGACAGGATGTATAATAGAAGTGATGCACAGAGATTAATAAAGGATGCCTCCAAGTTTTATGTTCTGAACAATGGGATGAATGGCAGTGCTAATTTTTAAATGTAGAGGAGAGAAGACTCCAGTTAAAATTTACTGTGTTTGAGAGGCTTTTGTGACATCCAGAGCCTGAAATTTAGAGCACATCAGTAAATCTCTGTCTTTTTCCTAATCCATAGATATTTCTGAGACAATAAGGGTGGGGAAGCAGAATAGGGAGAAAAATTATTAAAGAGAAACGACTAAAGGTTAAGTGAAATAAGACCCAAAGCTCTTCTTAATTTATGAATCTACTATGTAGCAGATGGAGTTATGTACACAGATATGTACATTTTCAAATCTCAATCCATGTTCCTATGGATGTGAACCCATTGTAAATAGGAACTCTTAAAGATCATATTTTTAGTTAAAGTGTAACCTAAGCAAATGAGATTGAGTTTTAATCAGATTACTGAGATTCTTATAGAAAGAAAGCTCAGGGAGGAACCAGAAGCAGGAGGTTGAGTAAACTGAAATAGAAAGGAGAAAATATGACATGATAACTGGGAGCAGAAATTCAAGCCAAGGAAACCCAAGGATTGTCAGCACTCAGCACCAGAATGTTACAGATTTGGGAGAGAAGAATTGCCTTGCTGATGCTTAGATTCTAGATGTCTCCTAGCTTCAAAATAGTGAGCTAATAAATTCCTGTTGTTTAAGCCTATCAGTTGTATGGTGTTCTAAGAAATATAAGAAATATAAAAGATTGAAAAGAGTGGAATGTTGCTTCTGAGATTACGTTTCAAAAAATAAATGTAAATCCCAACATGCTTGCTCTATCTCCTCTCTTGAAGCCCTCCCTCAAGGAGAAGGTGCAAGCATCAAATGGAACATGTATCTCCAGCCAACAACTAGCAAGGACTTGGGGCCTGCCAAAAGTCATGTGAATGACCTCAGAAATGGGTCTCCTCCTATTCTAACCTGAAGATGGCTAGATCCCTAACCCACACCTTGATTGCATCCTTGAGAAAAACCATGGCTCAGAGGCAATCAGTCATCTAAGAAACCTGGATTCTACTCAAACTGTGAAATAATGACTTATAATTGTTTTAAGCCACTGTGTTTTGGAATAAGTTGTTACACAGCAATAGAAAACTAATGCAGAGCCTTTCTGCTAAAATGCAGTAGAAACATTAATATCACCATACTTTCTATAAAACAACCAAAGATTAATTGTAAAATTTTGTTTTTGAAATTATCTTCCATCATAATCTGAAAACTAAAGCATGTATCTTTGTAAGAGATAGGAAACATCATTATACATGGGGATATGTGGTGAATGTGATGGTAAATTTTTTGTATCAACTTGTCTAGGTTATTATGTCCAGTTGTTTGTTCGGATAGTAGCCTACACATTGATGTGGAGGTAGTTTATAGATGGGGCTAAAATACATAACTAGTTGACTTTAAAGGAGATAACCCTCAATAATGTGGGTGGGGTCATCCAATCTGTTGGTGGCCTTGAAAGCAAAGAACTGAAGATTCATCAAAAAACAAAATCTGCCTCAAGACTGCTACTTCTACCCTTCTCAGAATTTCCAGACTGTTGGCCACTCTTATGGATGTTGAACTCAAAGCTTCAGCATCACTCATACCATAATTTACCTGCCCTATGGAATTTGGACTTGCCAGCCTCCACAATCCCATAAGCCAATTCCTTAATACCTTCCTCTCTCTATTTTGTACCTCTGTCTCTGTCTCTCTCTCTCTCTCAATGTATAGATAAATACATACATTCATACATATATATTTTATATATAATACATGAATAATTATATAAATATATAATACAGTAAGCAAGTAATATATACTATATATTATAATACAGGTATATCATATTTTACTATATATGATATACTATCAGTAGATATATAATATATACTAATATAATACAGTAAACAACTATTGGTGATATTGCATGATGTCAATCTCTTTAAGACTTTTGAATCACTGTAAGAAAAGGATTTTTCCCTAAACTTTTCTGTTTCATACTACATAACTAAGAATATAAAATGGTTTCTGAAGATACTGCATTGGTATATTAACATTGACAAATATTCTAAAGGTAAATGTTGAAAAAGTTGTGAATATAAGATTATGGCAGCAGTGTGATATACTTGCCAAATTCTAAAGTATCATCCAGATCTGGAAATGGACCAAATTTTAGATGAGGATTTGAGAAGACAGTTGTTTCAGTGACATATCCGAGACAAGGTAGTGTTGGCAAGAGTCACCTCATGCTTAAACTATCAAAAAGAGACAAGGAAACAAAAAACGGCTTGATATTTGGACCAGTCAGAGATATATTACAAATGAGAAATTATAAAGAAATATGTTTTAAGCAATTCAGTGATGACTGTAAAAAAAATGGATGGTCTTAAAAGGAACTATATTTTTCTTCTATCCTCCCTTCATAAAAGCCCTTCCACCTGAGTTGCTTCCTTAGATGAGACCAAGGAGAACTTTCTCACATTAACTCTGACATAGGGATAAGCTAATAATACAGTTTCTGTACATCATAATACCAGTGCTGCAATGCGGAACATGGGAGGATAACTAGCCCACATCAATTATTTGCCTTCCATAACTATTTTTCCCTCCAAATACGTACACATGCTGTATTAGTCAACCAAAAGGGGTGCTGATGTGAAGTACCAGAAGTCTGTCGGCTTTTATAGAGGGTATTTATTTGGGGTAAAGTCTTACAGTTACAAGGCCCTAAGGAGTTCAACTCAGGTTTAGTTCCTCCCCGAAGTCCGTTGCCACATGCTGAATCAAGATGGTGGGCAACCTCTACAACGTTTCAGTCTTCCTCTTTCCTATTAAGGCTCTGTGGACCCAGCTTCTTCCAATCTCAGATGTAGACTAGTGGACTCATTTCTTTCTGGGCCTTCTCAGCTGGTCTGTTCTCTTCACAAGGTCACCCGTAAACTATTAGGCAAATGACTCATATCTTTCCAGGGCTCCAGCATTAAAACTAAGCTCCTCCTCTGCCATGTCTTTTCCTGTGTATCTACTTCTGTGTGTGTTCTTGATTAAGTGTCCATTTAAATAGCCCACAAATGGGGCAGGGATTGTTAAACTCTACTGACCTCATCAAATCAAAGCTCAAATCTTAACACAATCAAGTAAACTTAAAGCATTTGAATGTAAATCAATCATGCTCAGTGGAACAGACCAGTTTACAAACATAACCAATTCAAAAATAATATGAAACTGCCATACTCCACCCTTGGAATTCCAAAAAGACATTATAATATTCAAAAAACTTTCTTTCAGTAACAATACCAAGTACAAAATCACATCACAATCAGTTTATGAAATACAGTTTGTTGGGACAAAGTCCCTTCTGCTGTAGACTTCTGAAACTTGCAAACGAATTTATCTGTTTCCAATATACAAAAAGACAGACAGATGATAAATATTTGCATTACCATAAGGAGAAATTAGGAGGGAAATGGAATCATGGGTCCCCTACAGTTCTGTGAAACTGCAGGGCATACTTTATTAGATTTGAGAGTCATTCTCAAAATGATGCTTTCTTTTCCTTGAGGCCACATGGGGACCCACCTTTCTACGGGCTTGTCCAAAGGCCATTTCCTTGATTTCATCCTCATCAAGCATCTGGGTGACTACCAAGCTCCAGATCTCTACTTCCAAGAACATTGGGGTGATGGCCACACTTTTCCTGATTTCTGGGGTACAATCCCAATCCCCTTAGAACAGTGAAATGTAGGCAACTTTCTTCCTAATCCCTGGCATACGGTCCCAACCCTCTCAGAACAATGAGTTGTTAACCTGGCCTTCCCTAATCTATGTGGGATAAATTCTTTCATAATATTCACAGGTCTGCAGTCATTGAGAACTTTGCCCCCAAAACAAATTGTATTTTTTTTAATTGATTGTGTGTATAATTTTGTACTTAGCATTGCTAACTGAAAGGATTAAAGGTTTTTTGAATATTATAATTTTTTTTGGAATTCAAAGGGTGACATGTAGAAGTTTGATATTACTTATGAATTCCAAAAATTGGTATTTGATTATGTTTGTAAACTGTCTTTTCCTCTGGACATGATACCCTTTGATTGTATTAGATTCAGCTGAGATGTCTTTGATTAAATTATATTAAGATTAGGATTTTGATTTAAAAGCCTAATGACATTAGGGCAACTGAGTTTGAGTCTCTGCCCCCTTTGTGGGCTATATAAAAGGACACTCAATCAAGTAAATACACAGAAGCAGATATATGAGAAAAGAGGGAGCTCCACAGACAGGGAAGAGGACTTTGATCCTGGGGCCCCAGGGAGAGATGAGTCATTCACCCAAAAGTTTGCAGATGAAGAGAACAGAGGAGCTGAGCCCTATGTCAGCCTACAGCTGAGATCAGAAGGTGGGCCCATAGAGCCTTAAGAGGAAAGAGGAAGGCTGAATCCTCGCAGATATCACCCATCATCTTGCTTCAACATGTGGATACAGAGTTTAGTGAGAATGTAACCTTGAGATGGACACTTTAGGACCTTATAACTGTAAGCTTTTACCACAGATAAATACCCTTTCTAAAAACTAACAGTTTTCTGGTGCTTTGCATCAGTACCTCTTTGGCTAACTAATACACACACTATATATGTAACCATATCCCCCACAAAAGACATGTTCAAACCTTAGACAGCATTCTTGTGGATGTGAGCCTTTTTTGTAAATAAGACATTTTGAAAATGTTTTTATTAAATAAGATACGGCCTTATTGACTCAGGGTGAGTTTTAATCCCTCTTATGCAAGGACTTATAAAGAGAGGAAATTCAATTGCTATCACTTAGAGAAAACCAGAGGAATATACCATGTCACAGAGGCTAAGATGCAAGACAAGGAATCCCAAAGTGTGTGGCAATCCAGCACTAATATGCTACAGACTTTGGAAAGGAAGCACAGCCTATGGAGACCTTGATGTGACTTGGACCCTTCAAAAGTGTGAAGCAATAAATGCTTGTTGTTTAAGCCAATTCATTGTGTGGTATTTGTCATAGAAGTAATGACAATCTAAGACAAAGATATATGCATATACATGAACTTTGTTGGGCTGAATGAATGAGAGGTATGTGTTAGCTCTTCCCTTTGGGTAATCATTTTGCAAAGGCAAAAGATGAGTTGATAGAAAATTACTAAATTTGTATAATAAAATAGGAATGCTAAAGAATAGATATAAGCCATTGTATGAATTTAAAACATGACTAACAACATCAGAAGTAGAGGGAATGATTATTCACTGTTAATAAACAGTGATAGAATAGTTGGTTAATTATTGGGAGGAAGACTTTTTGTAGTGGTTAAGAAAGCACTCTGTGTTCAGGCAGCATAGATTTAAAACCTGTGTTTGTAATTCATTAATTCAAAATTGTTTGGGGAATGCTCCCTATTTTAAACATTGCTCTTTGGATAATCATAATACCTGGAAGTCTACCAAAGACTCTGAAAAGCTGTGCAGTGAAAACAAACAAAACAAAATATTATTTCCCAAGCATTTTTGAGTTAATAATCATTATTTAAAATCACCTGCTGAAGTCTGATGGATTGTTGTTCAATAAAACAATACATGCTCAATAGAACATATTTTTCAGACTCATTATGATAAATTTACAAAAAACAATTACAAAACAAATTTTAATTAGAATTATATATTGCTGCATAACTTTGCAAAATATTGAATAAAAATCGTAAGAAACAGAATGAAGTTTCTGAACTATATGATTTTTGTGGATTGGAAATACATAATATAGCAGACCAAGGGAGTGAGAGAGACAGTTCACATGGATGTTTGAACTCTGGAATTGGACAACGCTAACTGGGCCCATCACCAGATGTGTCTATTGAAGGTGCAATTTCTTATTTGGAGGATGAACTTGCTCTTAATTAGAAGTCTCATTTCTCCTTTAAAAAGTGTTCTTGAACATCTTTTAAAACTCCTCTCTGCTTATTTTTCTATAATAACTATGCTTATTCACCTAATTTCTTGACTGCAGACAAATCTCAATATAGTCTGAGTCAATAGTCAATATTTTGCATTTAAAGTTCTATATTCAATATTGCTAAAACTTTAAAAATGCAATATTCTTGAATCTTTGTATGTGAAATCAAAATATAGCAATAAAGAGCCTGTGGGTATTCATAGAAAGAGCAAATGGACTTGTTGGTCAGCTTTGTTACAGACCCTAACGGTGCTTACCAGCTTTCTTTATGTTATCATTCTCACATGCTGTGTCACTCGATAGGTATTTCATAAAGCTTTACCTGTACAAAATTGTAAACAAAGGCCAGTAGCCAGAATTTTGGTGCAGCTCTCAATAAGGCCAGAGGTGAAGGATGTGTAAGAAAGTAAAAGCTTGTGATACACTGTGTTAAGTGGGAAAATGTAGCTCCCTTGTTTCCTTACTCTTCACTTCAAAATCATTCATTCTAAGGTACATTAAAGTTAAGAATTGAAAAAGGTAAACAACATTGCTATTTTTTGTTTGAATTTTATATAAAAAAATCATTTATTTAATAAAAAATGTTTGAATGCCAATTATACTCTCAATGCTATGCAAAACTCTTTTACTTTTAAGTTATAGACACAAGAGTCAATTGAATTGAAAGTGTGTTTTCCCCTTAATGTTAGAGGGATAAAACATATATCTTGGAATGCAAATGATGGTGAAGCTAAGAAGTTTCTTCAGTATGGAGAACAGAAGGCAGAAATCTGACTTTTTATCAGAATGAGGTGTTGTCTCTGGGATCCTGATAGAGGAGAGAGAGAGGAAAAAAAAGGTAATATTGTAGGAAAGGAGCTGTGTATTAACCAAACAGAAGCTGTAATCAGAGCAATCACAAGAGCACAGCATGAGATTAAGAGGGCTAGAAAGCAATGTATTTATCTGAACACCTGGAAAACCAGAAAGTCAGGTTGATAGCAAGATCTGGGAGCAGAGAAAGCAGAACAGGCCTGTGGTTGGCATGTTCCATTAACAACATGACTTCTTATCTCTCCAAAAACCTCGAACCATTTAGGTTAATGTTTAAAAGATTGTGATTTTCAGGATCCACGGTTTCCATATCTAATCCACAGATTAAATTCTTATTTCTCTCCAATCTCTCCAAGTTGAGAATTTTCACAATTAAAGTGCATCTGGATGCCCAATGTATAGATAGTTTCTGAGATGGGATGTCTGTGACTATAGCCAAGGGAAGTGTTTCTCAATAACCTGACAAAGTCTTGTTTTAGTGGTTCTTTTCTTAGTGGTGATGATCTGTCTCATTCAAGCTCACTTTCTGAAATCTGACTTACTTTTAGAAATATAATTTTAAGTCTCATTAGCTATATTAGGCAGAGTGTGGTAGTCACTTTTCAAGAAACACAAGATAATCAGGTATTATATTTTCTAATTATTATTAAATTCAATTTTTTCTACACAAAATTGACCATAAATAGGGGCATTTACTCATTCATTAGTAAATATTCCATGCCCTGTTATGTCCCTTTCATTTAATTCTCTTGGATACCAGTAGCATATCAAATTTGCCAGAAACCATGTGTAGGTCCTTCTAGACACCTCAAACATGATTCTGTGAGGAATAACAGATACCCAGGGTATTTTTACTTACCTGGTCCCCTGTCTTGGATTTGTCCTTCGATCCTGCCTTAAACTGTTCACTCCTCACTTTATTCCATGATTATGAACTCTGACATGAATAATTTGTCTTTGTTGTTCTGGATTCACCTCAATGTCCAGGGTTATTCATTCTGGCTTGACTAGGCAGTAACTGTGTTCATTTAACCCTGGTTTAACCCGATTTGGCTTCTTGTTTCTGTGGTTGGCTAGTACGTCTTAATAGAACACCTCCTGAAAAGACACCATCTGCCGAGCTGTCCATCTCTGTCATCTCTTGTCTTTCCCAAGTTCTGAAATGTCAACCTCCCATGTTGTCTTTGAACATTGTAGGTTACCTGAGACATTCTTCTTTATGAATAAATTAACTTGCTCAGGATTCTAGTCCCTTGTATTCTTGTTTGTATCTAAGAAGTAGAATTCCTAGTTAAGGTGCTAACTATAGCCAACTGGACCATGGTGTTTGAGAGTCTCGTTGGGCTTTAGAGTTCCTTAAAGTTCATCCTACCTTCCATCAATGAAGAAACAAAAAATGGAGACATTTAGCGATGTGTTCCAAATGATACAACCTATTATTAATAAAGATATATCTCATGAACAAGACTGTTCTTTTAGACTAATTCTATTTTCCTAGAGTTATTCCTCTGGTATAATATGCTTGCATTGATAGTCACTTTCAGTTTCCTAAGTAGTGGTTTTTAAATTCAGACATAGAAATTTCTGACATAAGAAATTGTTTCATAGAAACTTCCTTTGGTTCTTCATATGATATGGGTGAAGAGTAGTCCAAGAGAGCTATCTTTTCTGTCTTCTCACTCTAACGACCCATGGCTCATTCTTCTAGAGTAATTTCCTTTGTTAAAACTATTATCATGCAAAATTATGATCTCTGTCATGTATATTTTGAAGAATGAAAAAGTAAATAAATAAAAACAGGCTCTGACTTGGGTTAGCTCCAAGTACTTCAGGTTTCAATACCGGTTAATGGTACTCTCCTGCTCAACTTAAGCAACATGACAGGGCACAATGTCAGACAAATGTGAGTTGGTGATGATCCAGACAAAAAGGATACTCCATAATTACATTTTATCGCAAACAAGAAACACAACGCTGTCTGAACCACAAAATTGACCAAATATCTCCCTCCACTGGACAATATGAGGAACTGCTCCTCCTTTACCGAATAACAGCTATAGGTTACTCTGCTCCCCTTTCCTCTTTTCTCCTAGGTAAAAATTATTAAGACACAAAATCATGGAATTTATCCCACTTTCTTAGAGTTTGCAATACATAGAAGAAGCACTCTTTAATATTCCCTAAATCTCGTATCTCCTGCCCAGATCTTATAATGAACCCTTCCCAACATCCGCTTAAGCAGAAGTTCCCAGAGTTTCCCATAGTTTGTGTTCTTCCTCAGTGAAAAGAGTCCATAAGCCCACCTTTGCTCAATTATTGGTATGCTCAGGGTGTTTTTTGGAGAAGAGCAATAGCAGTCTTGTAGTTAAATTCAGGTGATTAATTCTGCAAGAGCTGTTTGAATTTAAAACCATGATAATTTTGCAAAGAACAGTTTTTGGTCTGCTTGTTTTTCCTCAATCTGAGAGAAAATATGCATTCATCTTAGAATAGAAAAAAAGCATTTTTTAAAGATAAAGTTTCATCTACACACCGAAATGAATTGTCCTAAGTATTAGCTTATACTACTTACCAATTATTCCGGTGCCTTATTGGATGGGTGCTCTCCAATAATTTTTTATACACAATGTTAGCATGACTAAAACAGATTAGGTTCTCAGTAAAGTTCTATTATCAATAATTGTGGTTTATTTTCTATTCAACACACAGTTGTCAGATTTAAGCACTAGATATTTGCAGAGGTTGGATTCTCCAGCAGTAACAGACTTGAGACAGAGCTTACTATATAAGATATTTGTTTAGTATCAATGTTTGTGAAAGGAAGGTGCAGGAAGCAAGATTGGCCAGAAGAAATTGACATATGATGAGAAAGTCTTGGCCACTCAGTAGTTTTCTCTGAAATAAATATTACCCATTAGAATATCTCATATTGGCCTGGAATGTTTGTCCTTTACACCTATTTCACTCAGTCACAGGATACAGTCTACTCCAGAAAGGATGTCTTCTCAAGCAGGGTGTCAACAGCTGAAGTATACTTTTAAGGAGCTGACAGAGAAAAGTTGTCTGTTGGTCACACTTTTTGTAGCTTTGAAGCAAGTCTTTCCTCAAGGGAGGATCTGAGTGGCCCAATATCATTCTACCATTATGTCATACACAAACTATTACATGTAATGAGTTGTTAATTCCAAGTAGACATATAATGATACAGCAATAAAAATATTGAGAAATAATTAGAAATATCAAAAGCAATATAAATTACGAAGCAGTAAAAACTTAAAATTATTTTTGTTTTATCAGTTTCTTCAGGAAGAGCTACTATATATTGCAGGGATTTCTTCCTCTTTCTCTGTAGAGCTGCAATAGTCTTATGGCTGACTACTGTGTTTTCCACTCACTTTTATTTATTTCTAGACAGCAGTTGCTGATTTATTAATTCCTTCCTTTGTCACTCTTAATTGCTTTGTGATTAGGTTTTCTCAATCTTATGGGTAATTTTCATTCTGTTAAGTTGTCTCAAAATTAAATTGTCCTGCATATTAAAATCCATGACATAAATAATCAAAAGTAAGAGAGTAGAGAGTTTTAAGATGTTTCCAACAAGAAAATAGGCAAGTATAGTATGAGACAAGATTTTAACATTTACAAATCACTAAGAACCTATATATATATATATATATATATATATATATATATTTTTTTTTTTTTTTTTGCATAAGTACCCAATGATACTGAGGTCATTTTTTGGGGGACATTGTTTTAGTTTTCTAGCTGCCAAAACAAATACCATGAAAAGGCTTGTCTTGAACAATGGGAATTTATTCACTTATGGATAGAGTCTGAGAAAATGGCCAAATCAAGGCACTATCAAGGTAATGCTTTCTTCCCAAAGACTGGCATTCTGGAACTGGCTGCCAGTGACCTTTGCCCTTGGCTCCTCTGTCACATAGTTATGCACATGGCAGCCTCTTCCTTTCTAGTCTGGTTTCCATTGACTTTCAGCTTCTTGATCCCTGTGGTTTTCTCTCTGACTGAATTTCATTCTGCTTATGAAGGACATATATAATAGAATTAAGATTTAAAGTGCTTTGCACTTTCTCTCTGACTGAATTTCATTCTGCTTATAAAGGACTCCAATAATTGGATTAAGATCTATCCTGACAGAGTTAGATGAAATCTTAATGAAGTAACCTCATCCAAAAGTCCTGCTTACAATGAGTTCACACCCACCAGAATGGATTAAGCTTAAGAACACGTTTTGCTAGGGTACTTAAATCCAAATCATCATATATTATATTCTTGATTCATAGAAATACAGCAAAGGGAGAGCTTTTAGTCTCTTTAAAACTATAAAAATCATCCATTATGAACAAACCCAGAGACTCCCCCACAAATACTCATACACATTTATATATATACACACTCATACACACACATGCATTCACCACAAATAGTGTGTCTACGTTTGTGGGAGTATCATTATAATCTAATTGTTTAGGGAGAAAAGTAAAAAAAGAAGGAAATTGTCTTGAGATCTAGTGGTCTAAGAATGAAGAATAATGTGGAAAGAAATTAGGTTGGTGGCAACATACCTTGTTGGACCTGAAATAAAAGATTGAAATTGTTCTGGACACTATATAGATTATTTCTTTTGGTTCTCAAACATAAATATATTATTGAACTATGTTTTAGATTCCTAGGCTGCTTAAAGCAAATACCATAAAATGGTTCAGTGTGAACAATGGGAATTTATTCACTTCCACTTGGAGTCTGGAAAATGTCCAAATCAAGACAACATCAGGGCAATGATTTCTTGCCCAGGATCCCTGATTCCTCTGCCACATGGCAAGGCACATGGTGGTGGTCTGCTGGTTTCTCCTTTCTCTTCAAAATTTTGTTTATTTAACTTCTTGCTTCCATGGTTTTATTTTTCTTTCTCTGTATTCATTGTACTTATAAAGGACTTCAGTAAGAGGATTGAGTCCCATCCTAAATGAGATGAGTCATGCCTTAACTGAAATAGTAGCCTCATCAAAAGATCCTACTTATAGTGGGTTTACACCCATAGGACTAGATTAGATTTAACCGCATGTTTTTCTGTGGTACATATGACTTCAAACCACTACAGATAATTTTATTTCTGTTTTGCATGAAAATGTTGCATTCTAGAGATGTTAAATAACACAGAGACAGTGTATCACAAACACAGATTGCCTGACTAAAAACATTCTTTATACAACCATGTTGGTTTTAAAGCTTCCTGCAGAGTTGTATTCTGCCTACCAGCCAGAGCTTCAATTTGAATTTTCAAATTTGAATTTTGTTAAAGTATATACTTATAGTTTATCATCACTTCATTCACTCAAGTTTTTCTTCTTTTTTTGTGGCCACTGTATTTGAGCATCCTCTCGAAAACATCACCTGGAAGTTTTGTAGGTGACATTATTTTATTTCCATTCACTCACTCTCCATTATATCAGTGGAATTTGCTGTCTCTTCAACTGCAACACCAAATTCTTTCAAAGTTGTTAATCTGATTTACAGTCTAATAAGTGTCTAAAAATACTTCAAATTTAATGCTTCTAAATTTGTGCCCATTATAATGCTAACCAAACAGCTCTGTCCAATGACTGTTCCTCTTTATGGTGATGTTATCATCATTCTTCAACAATGAAGATTTGGGTCTCTATTTTGTGTGTTTCTCTTGTTTGCCTTACTTATACAATTCATTAGCAGTAAAATAAAAGTTCATTAAATATTAGTTAGATTTTTCTAGATGATGTTTCCATTCCTACAAACATTATCACGGTCAAACCATTAAATCTTACCAAGACTGTTAAAATACATCATCTGTCTCCAGTCTCTCTTTATTCAATTCATCCTGTTCAATGTGGTCAAATTGATCTGTCTAAATACATCACAGATAAGTAGATGTTTCTGTTCAAATAATCACCTGAATTGCTTTCTGCCTATCAATAATCTCTTTTCTTGCCATTACAGACTTTCTAGTATTATTCATAGTATTTCTTCCACCCAGAATGCTGTGACTCCTTGATTACAAGTCAACGTTTCCCATCTGCCCAAGTTCAGTTGCAATACCATCTCCTCCCAGCATCACCAATTTTAAAATATTTAAAAATTAAAAATAAAACAAAACTATTTTGCTCACAAATACAACATTGCTTATACCTTTCTTTAAGTATTTACCACAATTCCCTTGTTTGGTTGGCCTCTCACAAATGGATCCTCCCTATATGTTTTCCGTGAATATCAATGGCCCTGTCTGAGACTGGGTTCACTAGAAACAGATCCTGAGAAAACTAATATAGTGAGGAAGTGCTTCCATATAAGGATAGTAGACCAAGGCTTAAAAAGGCAAGAAAGATGATATTTCAATTAAAGATTAGATTTTGTTTGATGTCACAAGGATATCTGGAATAGAGATCACATCATAGAGTTTGACCTGCCTTCTGGCAAGGAGAATGGCCTTATAAGACTTATGTCAGTCCACCATTGACCTCAGACCTCATCTCATCTTCTAGATGGGTATGTGTAATTTCCTGGTTAAGATAATTTTCACTGGGCTGAGGACAAGTCTACAGAGCATATGGCAGTTATATGTCATTAACTGCATTAGAGGGTGCTTTCATCAATCCAGTAAGAAAATCTGGCCAGTGAACAGTGTTTAGCATAATAAATTCATTGCACTAGTCAATCAATTTGCTTCTGTCATTAATTTTATTCTATATAGACAATACTTCTACAGGATTCTTGTTCATCACAATTTCTGGGAAAACATATAAGAAGAGAGTTAGTGGAACCAAACTATAATGTTGCATTTGATCATGAAGTGATAAATGATACTCATAATTTACTGTCCTCACTACCCATTCTAGATCCATCTCATCTTGACCAGCACTTCTTCCAGGGCCCAAAAATGTCCATTGGAGAATTTAGCTTTAAATTGAATGGAAATCTTACTCTCTCTTCTGGTGGAAATATCCTTTTACAACAACCAATACATTTATATCTACAAAGCCTAAAATTGCTAAGACAGGAAGCACAGATCTCTACCATGTGGCTT
Organism: Dasypus novemcinctus; assembly: GCF_030445035.2. Taxonomy (NCBI): domain Eukaryota; kingdom Metazoa; phylum Chordata; class Mammalia; order Cingulata; family Dasypodidae; genus Dasypus; species Dasypus novemcinctus. The sequence goes on from NC_080676.1 coordinate 141,922,893, forward strand.
CCAAATTCTACCTGTTGGGAAATAGCACCATATAATTAGATCATTGATTTTAGTTGTTATCATCACGCAAACATCGCAACAGGGCCTTCCCAGTGCCATTCTACTATTATGCCAGGCTGACAGCTTCTGGTAAACTCAGAAAAACCAACTCTATCCCTCTGGAAGCTAGGACCAAATAAAATCATCTTTGACTCCTGAATTTTCTCACCCACTTTATTCATTCCATCAGCACATATTGTTGGCTTTGCACTCAAAACATAATGATATTCTTGTTACTTGTCACTGCGTCTGTTGCTAACATCATAGTCCAAGTCACAGTAATATCTCACTTCTGAGTCATCAAACTGGGTTATCCTTTATTCTATATTTGCCCTGCCACCTAACTACCCTCTTGCTGACAGGTTTTTATTAATCCATAACACGAAACTCTCCGTTTTAAAACATATCAGTTCATATCAATCTTCTGCTCAAAACCCACCAATGGTAATCTATCTTGCTCTAATTAAAGCCCAAATTTCTTATGAGAGTCTACAAAACTGAAGTTGTAACCAAAACCTTGAATTTCCTTTTAATATTTGTGTGAATTTAGACATGCTAATGAGATACATTTTGCATTGAGAGAACTAGAGGAATTGCTCTATAGCCAAATGAACCTGGCATTGAAATGGCAAATAATACCTATTTTTTTTATTGTTGCTCTTCTTATTATTGCTTGTATATCTCTTGCCAATTTTTACTGATTATTTAAACATAAATTTTTTCATGTCATATAATATTTCTCAGAAACATGGTATTTAATGGTTATGTATTATTATATCCTATGTTATTTTGGAGCTAGTTGCTAAATGGTATATCATAGGAATATAGGCTAAGGTAGAATAAAATCTTTCAGCAAAGGATTGCTTTATTATTTACATAGCACAAACAGTTTTAAAGAGCAGAAGAGAACCCATCATGGCCTATCTCCCAAGGAGGACAACTGTTTGGGTCAGAGTCAGTGGGTGGCAGCTCTGTACTCCCTGTTTCACGTTGGAGAAGAGAGAACCTGTGCTGTTTTAGTATTGAGAATTTATACACACAAGGAGAGAACAAGGCCCTGCCACTGAGAGTTCTTGCCCTAATTAGCAGCTGGAACCATTTGTTTCTGATTTGGGGTTTAAGGTAGGGTCAGACTGCTCCATTAGACCTAACGTCACTTCCAGGTTGTGCAATGGAAACCTTGCACTCAGTAGATGAGTGGGGGTTGGATAGGTGAAGACTGGACCTGTCCATGACTTTCCCAGAAGACATAGCATTTTTATTGATTTCATCCATTTAGCCTTTCAACCATTCATTTCAATCTAGATATTACAACTATTGCTGGGAGGAACTTTGGTGTAAATATATCCATATGAATTAGAAAGCAAGAACATAAAGCAAGAACACAAACAATAAATAAATTGTTGAATACACATCCATTTTTCTCTGACAAATGCATAAAAGGATATTCTTTTTCTCACTGACATTACATTTAAATATTTAATACTATGGAAATAAATTCTCATAAGAGGCTTCTGTGAATATAAGGAAGATGAATGAAGAACCCTTATCCCTTTCTTCCATGGAATATGTTGGTCAGAAGGAGAGAGTTGGATCCAAATAGAGGTCAGATTTTAGTTTCCTCTATATAATCTTTACATGTGTCAAGGGGGCTATGTGCAGAAACAGTGCTGCCATTTGCAGTGCCCAGTCACTCCCCAATCACCAGAAGTCATGATTAAAAAGTTAATTACATGTGCTCAAAAGACATATGAGAATAGATATCAATATCCTATTTTCTACCAGTCCACTCATAACGCAGGAACAGAAAGAGTGAATATCTCATAAATGCAAAACTTTCAACAAATAATGATAAAATGGATGTAGTTTATATTTTTAAATCCTAAAATACACTGTCCTTTTAAATTATTTTGTTTCTTATTTTAATAGCATCTAATTTTCTTCAATAGCAGAAAAAAATTATTTGTTGCTACCTCCCCATCCCTGCTCTTGTTTAGTGATTTGATAGTTGCTTATTGAGCAAAACCTACCGTGTTAAATTATTTAAAGTATTGAACATCCAGGTATGTAACTGTAAAAATTCAAAAGCAATTCTTTTCTGAAGTATAAAACAATTTTTTCCTTTGTACTCTCAAAATGTTATCAAAAATAATTTAATAATTTTAGCCTAAAACTGCATTGAGCCTCACCTAAATTGGAAATTTGGAAAAAGAGTTCTTACTTTTAAAGGATATTATATCATATATATTTTCTAAACAATGTTTTCCTAGAAATGTTAAGCATTTCTACCATAATAATATACTTGAAATAAGGAAATTGGAAAAAAAAAATGGACTTTTAAAATTCTCTCATCCAATGTAAGTGTTTCTCCTGAGTCTAGCTTGAGGGGTATGGACTAGGGAGCTAGCCCAGTTGAAAAATCTCTCCTGGAGAATTTACAAATTCTCTAACTGTAAAAGCAGGTGGCCCAGAAGACAATCCCTGGAGAAAATGTGGTATGTAGTCAAACTTGTCCCATTTTTGCTTTTTTTATCCCCCATATCAGGGATCTGGAACTGAAAATTTAAGTTAGGTAAATTTAAATTTTACCATCATAGAAGAGGTTGGTATCCTTATCAAGTTCTATTTTGACATCCATTCGTACCTTACTGCAGTATGCATGTGCAAATATGCACACTTTTCTATCTCCTGAAACTTGATCTTTGGGAAACCAGGTTTCAAAAACTCTGTCAACATGCATACAGTGAATATTTGTTTGTTATTATTTATTGGGCAAGTTATTATTTATTGAGTTCCTCCACACTATCACCAAAAATCATCTATACTCCATTATGTTATACCAATCCTTGAGGGAATAAAATTGAGGAGATGACAGACTTACTCAAAATGCCTGCCCACTCAGCTCCAAGATTCATGAAGAATACATCTCTTCCCACTCAGTCATCCCAGTGAAGAGAATGTAATGAAAGTGAAGGGAATTGTAGGAAGAATAGCAACAAAAAAAAAAAAAAAGGGAGAAATTTTAATTTGGTGTGTTGGAATTAAATATTATCAGTTGTCATTTTCCCATTAAAAACAGTTTAATGGGAAAACTAGAGATCCTTTCCCTGATCATTTCTTAATATTTGGAATCTAACCCATCGAACACTTTTTCTTTTACACTACAAGAATGAGTTTCAAACTTTAATTTATTCTTTAGCTGGCTTTATATATAGATATTATTTCAAGAGAATAAAAAGAGTTATACAAGCACTCTGAAGATGTGCTTAGAAAGCTAAATTTTTGGTGAAAGGAAAATAAACATAGGCAGCTCAAGTTTTAATAAGTTTAGACTTTAAAATTAGGACCTGTAAATATTCAAATAATCATATCAAATTAAGAGTTCTAAATATTTGTGATACAATAAATAGACCCAAATTTTCTCTTTAAAATTATAATATCTTTGCAAAGCTAAGCTCACAGGCAGAAAAAATGGTATCAATATTTGGACCAGTATGTTACAACCTGACATATTGGAGGAACATCACAATTTCAGAGAAATCAAGGAAACTGAAGATATAGGAAAAAGTCTGTTCTGTAATCTAAATTAAAAGCAGTCATAACAAGCACTGATTCTCAAGACAACCTAATGATTTCTTGGCATTTCCTCCAGATCTATCTTATACACACACACACACACACACATATATATGATTATCTTCATCTTGCTCACACTTTTTATTATATAAATTCTTTTAGCTATTAATTTTACATTAGGCACATGAATATGGTGCACTAAATATATTGAGATCTCATTATATTACTCAGTACTAAGAAAAATATGACATGCCACCAAACTTTTCCAAAAGGGTTTATATATCAAAATACTTCATGGACTCCATCTAGAACACAGCTTAAGTGTATTAGTCAGGGTTCTTTTGGGAAACAGAATCAACAGGAGATATCTGTAAATAATATGAGATTTATAAGATTCTCTCATGTGACCACGGGAATGCACAAGTCCAAGTCCCACAGGGAGGCTGCAAACCAAGGACTCCAATGAAAGCCCAATGAAGTTCTTAGAGAGTTTCTGGGAGAAGCTGTTTGCCCAAAGAAGAGCTAGGAAATTGTCTCTGAATGCTGAAATCACTTCCCCTTTTAAAGCATTCAACTGATGGGGTAAAGCATCACTCATTGCTAATGACAATGTCCCAGCTTCATTGTAGATGTAATCAGCCATCTATGCAGCAAACTCAATGATAACTAAAGCCCATAAATGTCTTTATATTACAGTTAGTCAAGTGCTTGCTTGACCAAAAATCGGGCACAATTACCTGGCTGAGTGGACAAATTAGCCTAATCATCACATCAGGTGATCAAAAATGTCATTGTTTCCAACACCTGTAACCTCATATTTAGTCCCCAGCACAATCTGGCTCTTAACACATTTGTCGACCTTCCCTATCCTGTTCCCATTTATGTAGGCTGTGCCCTAATTGTATCTCTCGACATTTTACCTGCTGTTCTCAATCATTTTGATATCAAGGAGTAGATGCACTTTTAAAAATGAATGAAACAGAGGCTTGTGGGGAGATGGTGACAGACTAATAGGCAGAGCAGAATGTTCTCAAAAAGAACAACAGAGAAAGAGCCCAAAGCTGAAGGAGGGACATGCTTTTGGGGTCAGCAGACAAGGCCAGTGCTAGACAACTCCCAGGAGTGTGAGGTACAGAGAAACAAAGCCAAAATGACAAATGTGAGTTACCAATTCCCCATGACAGCCAGGAAGGGCTTCTCTCCCCCAATTCCAAGATATTAAGCTGGGTTAAAACCTCTGGATCACTGCAGCTAAGAGAGGAGCAGACATCTTCCTTCCTGTCACTTGTGACAAGGAAAAGGAGGGGAAGTCAGAGTGCTTCTCCAATCTGGAAATTCAACACAGGAACACAAGAATGCCAAGACTGAAACACCTCCATAGAAAGTGATGCTGACTAGTGCCATCTGCTCACTGGTCTGGAAATTGTATGGATGGGCAAAAACTTTTCATGCTTTCTGTATCCATCCCCTGGGAAAAAAATCTGCACCCCACTAGTGAGTCCTTGGTCTGGTTTTGAAAACTGAAGTTGGGCAATTTTAAAGACTGAGAATATGTTGAATCAAATATCAAAGAAGAGCCATGGGAAAATAAAAAACAAAACAATAAGCAAGAAAGAGAAAGTAACCATCAGAGTAAATTCACCAACATACAACATCACTTCAAAGAATTGAAAGAAAATATGACCAAAGAAATAAAGGGTATTAAGAAGACAGGGAGTGAGCATAAAGAACAATTTGAAAGTCTGCAAAGAAAAGTAACACACCTTATGGGAATGAAAGACATGATGGATGAGACTAAAAATATATTAGAGACATATAAGAGAAGCTTTGAATTGCTTGAAGGCAGATTTAGTGATTTCAATGACAGAACTTCTGAACTGGAAAAGACACTAGAACAGAAAGAGAAGAGAATAAAAAAATTGAACAGAGTCTTAGGGAATAGAATGATATTGCAGAACACACAAATATTTACACTAGTAGTATCTTGCAAGGAGAAATTAATGGAAAAGGGGCAGATAGTATATTTGAGAAAATAATGACCAAAAACTTCCCAACCATGATGAAGGAGATAAATATCAATATTCAAGAAAGACAACACACACCAAACAGAATAGATCCAACTAGACCTATCCAAGATACCTACTACTCAGAACGACAAATATCAGAGAAAAAATAGAGGATTCTAAAAGCAGCAGGAGAAAAACGAAGAACCACATAGAAGGGAAACTTGATAAATTTTAGGGTCAATCTTTCAACAGAAACCATGGAGGAGAGAAGAAAATGATATGATTTACTTAAGGAACTGAAGGAGAAAAAAAATGCCAGAGAAGAATTTTGTATCAGGCAAAGCTGTCCTTCAAAAATGAGGGTGAGATCAAAGTCTTCAAAGATAAACAAAAATTTATAGAATTATAGAATATGTTATCAAAAGACAACATTCAAAAAAGATACTAAAGGGGGTAATATAACCTGAAAGGAGAAAAAATGGATGAGACTTGGAGAAGAGTTAAGAAATGAAGGATATTAGGAAAGGTAAACTAAAGATAAGAAGACAGACAATACAATGATATGAGAGCCGAAGGACAAAATAGAGGAAGTAAGTAATGTCCTTAAAGTAATAACACTGAATTCTAATGGGCTCAACTCCCCAATCAAAAGACATGAACTGCTAGAATGGATAAAAAAAGATGAGCCATCTATTTGTTGTGTACTAGAGACCCACCTCAGAAATAAGGACACAATCAGGTTAAAATTGAAAGTTGGAAAAAGGTATTCCATGCAAATAGTAACTCAAAAAGAGCTGGAGTAGATGAGACAAATGTAAAATAGCATTATATTATATGAACAATAATTATTTAGTGCAACTGAAAAATTATTCCTGTGACCATAATTCTGAAATTATTTTTTCTACAAAATGAAATACTTGCTTTTATTTGAAGAGGGCTGGAGAAGAGATGTATTTTTGGATACTTCATTTTCTTTAACCCTTTCTTATTCATAACCTTTAATTAGAATAATCTATCTGGATCAGTAATGATTTAGCATGACTACTCTTGAGCAAGATTTTGAGTTTTTCTGCCTCATAAAATTATGAGTTGGCAAATTATTATCTGCTGTAATTCATTCCAATAAGATGTGAAGAATTCCCAAATAGGTATTTGATTATCTAGTGAGAATTATGGCCCAACTGGAAATTAAATAACTAAACCAATAATTTATTTCACTCTTAGACTTATTATGTGCAATAGTTAGAGCTGTAATATACAGATTAGAATTACATAATAATTAATTCCTATTGTATTTGAATTATTATTTACATTTATAAATGTTCACTGCTATGCTATTTTTTATGGTTGATTATATTAAATCTCATCTGGCCTTACACTCTCATTTAAAATTTGTAATTTCTTTCCATCTATTTTTCTATTTATACTACAATTTTATAAAAACAAAGGACTTTTTAACAACTAAAATTATCACTGATTATACATTTTGGATAGTTCATATGGTACATGAATATATCTCAGTAAAACCGCTTAATAAAGAAATAAATAATTTTGCAAGAACAGCCAAAAATAGCAGCAATGTACAGCAGGGGAAAAGGAGAGATTTAGACATTAGGAATTTTCTTGTTTGTTTGTTTATTTGTCTATTATTATTATTGAAACAATGAAAATGCTTTAACAATGATTAAAGTGATGAGCACACAACTATGTGATTATACCACAACTGATTGGACACTGGTTAAATTCTGTGACTTGTTTTAAAAAAATGAATGAAGCAGTCCTAAGGAAGTTAAATATAGACTTGCCATGTGACACGCTAATACCATTACTAGGTATATCCTCAGAAGAACTAAGAGCGGAGACATGAAAAGACATCTGCACACCCATGTTCATAGCAGCATTATTTACAATTACCAAAAATTGGAAACAACCCAGGTGTCTATCAATTGATGAATGGATAAACACATTGTGGTGTATACACACTAAGGAATGTTATACAGCAGTAAGAAGAAATGAAGTCATGAAGCATATGAATGCATGGATGAACCTGGAGGACTTTTATTTTGAGTGAAACAAGCCAGACATAAAAGAATAAATAGTGTAATATTGGGCGATTATGAACTAAATATATTGTGTAATCTCATGGAGTTAATACAAATATAGATCACCAGAAAATAGAAGGCAGAGAATGAAAAGCTGAATGTTAATATTTTCAGAACTGGTAAAATGGTAGTTCATAAATTTTTGGAAATGAATAGAAATTGCTATAGCATATCATGGTGTTTGTAACTAAGTGCTCTTACATAGGTATGAGAGTATTTGAAAGGGAAAATCCAAGATCATGTATATTACCAGAAGAAAAACTAAAATCTGTAACATGGGACTGAATAAGACAGTAAAACCTCATTTAAAATGCAAATTTAGGTGATATTGCACATATAAAACAGTTTTTACAAAATAAATACCAATATATTAGAGAGAAGGAAAAAGAATAGCACCTATGTATACTAGGGTAAGCATAGAGAGATTGAAAGGTGAAGAGTTGTGTTTGCTTTTTGGTTATTATTATTATTATAGGAGTATTGAAAGCGCTCTAAGAATGACTGAAGTGATGAATGCACAAGTATGTGATTACATCAAATACCATAGATTGTACACTTTGGATGGATTTATACTTTATTAATATGTATCTATAAAGTAGATTTCTTTAAAAAAAGAGTGAAGATTTTCAAAAGCAACTGTGGGATAAATATATCAATACCATAATAGAAATTATAATGAAACATGTTTATTTTAATGAAGAATACATTTAAACATGACAATAAGAAATCTTAAATTCAAAATAATGTTTTATAAAAGTAAGTCATTTTTTTTAAAGTGAGAAGGATGGCATTATTCTACATTTTAAAAATCTCTTTAAGTCTTATTTAATTGAAGATAGCAGGATGCTAGTATTTGTTTCTGTATTAACTCTGTTGTAATATATAGTTGTTCTGATGCTGTATATAGCAAAAATTGGGTGCCACACAGAAAATTATTAATATTAGAAAATGCAGAAGTATTTTAAAGTCTTTTCAGATAATTATGAATATTTCTCTTTGATACTACACTAAAACCTGCAGATTTGCCATGTGAAATTTGAAACTGTATCAACAATATTTTTTGCTTTTACATTAAAATTCATTGTTTTTCTTGTACTTTGAATGGATCTTTTGCTCTACATGATTTTGTGCCATCATTTATTAATCATTTGGAAAATATTAATTTACCAAATTATGGAGACCATACAAATTTTGATATATTTCAATATAAATATAAAAACATATATCATACTCTTTAATATAATCACTGATCTTCTCAGAACTAAATGTAAATATTAGGAAGCTGTCAGTCTCACGATGGCAGATATCAGTTTTCCAAGATTCTAGTGTTTGCTTGAAAACAAGAAGTTTTTCATAGGTAACAAATAGTATTTATTACTTTCTTTTAAAGCAACATTGAGTAGTTAATCTTGGAAAGGGTCAGAAATCAGTTCTGGACATCTTTACTATTCTTACTCTTGAGGTTACATCATTAGTATATGATTTTAAATAATATCTATATGCCGATAACTTTCTCAATTTTTTTTTTAGTTTTTAAAGGAGCTTTAGATTACATAAATGTTACATAAAAATATAAGGGATTTTCATATGCCCCACTCCCTCCTCCTCCCACACTTTCCCACACTGACAACATCCTTCATTACTGTGGTACATTTGTTGCAATTGATGAACACATATTGAAGCATTGCTACTAACCATGGACTACAGTTTACATTACAGTTTATACTCTGTCCTGCACAGTTTTGTAGGTTATGACAAAATATACCATGGCCTGTATCTGTCACTGCAGTGTTATGCAGGGCAACTCCAATGTCCTGAAAAAGCCCCCCATATTTCCTTCTCCCATCCCTCAGAACCTCTAATGGCCACTGCCTTTATTCCAATTGTGAGAGTTCTTCTATTGCTGTCTATAGTAGAATAATAAGTCTAATTTAGTCCAATGTTCATTCCTGAATCTTGAGAATTTTGGCATGGTGATGCCCACTCTGATTCTAATTGAGAGGGAGCTTAGGTCCCATAGGTCAGATTGTTGGAACTATCTGCTTGCAGTTGCAGACACTCTCTGTTCCTTGTTGACAATAAACACCTCCTTGTTTATTGTCAATGAACCGGGGAGTAGGCCTTGCAACTCTGATGAATTCAGGGCTCATCTGGCACATGGACAGACCAAAGATTTAAGTCTCAAGGAATATATTTATCAAGTATAATGCTAATTATAGATTCAAATAAAAGGGGCAGAAGAGCCATGTGTAGGAAACCTATAAATGAATCTAACTCTGTTACACTGGGGAGTATAAATTCAACGTAAGGCCCACTGATAGGATGCTGAATTCCTGAGCTTTCTGTCCTGCTTATAGTCCCTGGATGTCTCTGGAGTCCTCAGGAGTTCCACATACTTCCAGGTCATCTCAACCATTTTTTAGAAAATATATAACAAATATATAAGACTGTTTAACCATAATTTGTCAGTAATTCTTTGAAATTAAAAAAAATGGTTTTCATGAAAAAAGTATCTATTTCAAATAATAAATCAAGCCACTGTACTAGTAATATTGCTCTTAAAAAATGCTTTGTTAGTCTTAGTCAATAAAATAACTTTATATGAATTTCATTTTTTTCAAACAAAATATTAAGAAGTCATGAACTCAGAAGAAGAGATTTAATAATATTAAAATTTTATTTTTTACAGATTTTTCTAGGAATTCTTAAGACCTCATATTCTTTTGCTTTCTTTTGTTTCATTGTTAACTGTGTGAATATGGGTGCAAAGAATACAATGGCAACTATACACTTTGTTTCTATTACTTGATTCGTTCTTGCCACTAGCTGGTTTACCCATTGCTTTTGTACCATCTAGTCAACTTGTCAACACAGTGAAAAGAGTACCTAAGAGCTTAGTGTTAAAAAATAATTCTTGCTTTGCAAACTCTGAGACGGGTCTTGGGGACATCATAGGGATCCATGGAATATACTTTGAGAACCTCTAGTTTATAACATTTTCACTACCTGGTATTCACAAATTCTCCTAAAACTTTAATTCTACATAGCATGTCCTTCATGAAATCTTTCTATATCCCCAAATTTAAGAATAATGTCTTTTACATCTGAATGTATAAACACAACTAAGAAGATGAAATTCAAAAATGTGGTCTCTATCCTTGATGAGGTTACATTCTATTATGGGGGATCTATTTATGAAACTGTAATTCACAACACAATGTGATTTGCATACACAGATACACAGAGTACACTGAAAAAGCATGGAGACATGGTTTGGAAGGTGCTAATCATAAAGGCAGAAATTCCTCAACAAAGTAGGTGATATTTGAAATAGGTGGGATTGGCTGGGAAGAAGAGAAGCTATGCACAATAAAGAGAATGTACTACAGAGACAAGGAAGACTTGTAACATGGTCACTGTGTTCATGAGAAAAATTATGGCAGTTTGGGGCCCACTGCTGATGGAACATGAATGAGTTAAAGTCACTAAAGGAGGAACAGAAGAATCTAGCAATGCAAATTAATGATGGCACCATTTTTATCAAATATGGTGATAAAATAATTAATATTCACCAAACATCAGAAAGATGTTGCTAATGAATAAAAGACTTCAAGCAGTAGCATGTGGCTGTAGAGCATTTGAGTTACTAGTTATTCTTGAAGTGCTATAGACAGAAGAAGGGATTATTTGATTTTTGGTGAGGTGGAACTCAGCATCTGGCCATTGTAACTTCTTGCAAAGTAATATTTGCGTACAATTGGGAAATATTTGGTTATTATTTGAATTTTTCAGTAAGAGTTTTAGATGCAAATGAAGAACAGTTTTTATCTGTTTGTTTGATTGATTCTAAGGGGTTGATTTTTCAAAACTCTTGATGGTGACAGATCTTGAAAAAGAGACTTAAGAAAATATAATACAATATTCTCTTCCTAATTAGTTTCTATCTACGAATATGTCATATTATGATTTTTGCATAATCTATAGTTAACACTTATAATCTTTGGCTAATACAGGACTCAATAGCACATTATTTTATTCAGAGAACTAAATACATAATTTAGCTTTGCCAAACTGCTTTATTGACAGAGATTTTACTCAGACTTTTGGCTCTGTTCATTTTATAAAGAGCATGTCACATCAAAAACACTAAGCTTCCAACTTCCTTGTTTGACACTAACTTATAGCAGTAACTATAATTTACATTAATTTCTTATTTAATGGAAATATTTGTTGTCTAATATCTTTATGTAGAACATAATATTGCTATTAAGAATGAATATAGGGAAACGGACTTGGCCCAGTGGTTAGGGCGACCGTTTACCACATGGGAAGGAGGTCCGCGGTTCAAACCCCGGGCCTCCTTGACCTGTGTGGAGCTGGCCCACGTGCAGTGCTGATGTGCGCAAGGAGTGCCGTGCCACACAGGGGTGTCCCCTGCGTAGGGGAGCCCCACGTGCAAGGAGTGCGCCCGCAAGGAGAGCCGCCCAGTGCGAAAGAAAGAGCAGCCTGCACAGGAATGGCACCTCACGCACTTCCTGTGCCGCTGACGACAACAGAAGCGGACAAAGAAACAAGACGCAGCAAATAGACACAGAGAACAGACAACCGGGGGAGGAGGGGATTAAATAAATAAATAAATATTAAAAAAAAAAAGAATGAATATACTCTGTCAAGGGCACACAGAAAACCTTAAAAGTTAGGAAACCAAGGAAATATCAGTTACATAGATGAATATACAATTTTTTATTGATTCATTAAAAGTTGAAAGGCAAAATAGAAGTGTAATATTCTTTTTTTGTATTTTACCAAAATAGCTTTACTTAAAAATATTGTTGGATATTGACAAATACAGTTGAATTCCATATTCCATATGACATCCACATTTTGATGAACAGAAACACATTCATATTAATTTATTTTATTTCACCTACAACATATAATTTTCATTTGTTGGATTATTAGTTCCTTATGAAACTGTGTAGAAAGACACTTTTGGTACAATGTATTGTTCTAACAACTCCAAATATCTTTTTTAGATATGAGATTACATTGATAAAGTAAAATGAGCCATGAGGGGCCATGAACAGCTAATTATTCTGACTTGTTGTCATATTACTTATTTCAGATTTGCTCTTAAGGTTTCCACTTATGCTGCTTAGAGGTCTTCATTAATCTTTTACCATGGAGAATGCCTTTGACATAATACCTAGAAAGTTCACCTATCAGTCAAAGTAAAACCCTGGGCTTTCTCCACTATACTTGTCTCTGTGGATGATCTTTCCCTGATCCAACCATCGAGACTTTCTTCAGATCTTATGACTCTATTCAAGCAGGATTATTTCCTGTCTGCAGAGTGAAAAGTTCTTATCAATATCTAGGTAACTCATACCTATACCCTGAAAATATATGTCCTGGGGATTATCAGTTTACTGTGAGTATATTAGAAGAGGAAGGAAGAACAGAACTATGCAAATAATATGAGGAGATATATCAACCTATGCTTCAATAGTTAACCTGATTGGCCATTAAATTTTTATCCTTGCATTCTGGCAGCCTGGATAAAATTGGAAACATGATAGATTATGTAAATCTCATTATCTTTTTTTAAAGAATGAGCCTATACTAGTTCTTTACGGGAGCTCATTTTTCCTGGTACCAAATTATAAAGGCAATGTATTAACCTAATGTGCAATATAATATTCAACTGAATTGTTAAAACACCTCATGGTGATTTTTTGAGATCTATCAATTTGGAAATTAATCTATGGAATTAAGGTCACATCCCAGTGAATGAATTACTAAAAGTTTATTTCATTTGGAAACACAAGGATGGCCCTTGTAATTTAAGAAGAATAATTTTGCAAGTGACTTTTAAATAAAAATTAGCAAGTGCATTCAATATTGGAAATCAGAACAGAGATGTAATGCATAAAGTGGTCTCCTTTGAGAGTATATTCTAAATTCCCAACAATAGTATTGACTCTTCCATGTGTTTTTTTCATTTTGGACAAAATTGCATTCTTTAATTTACTGACCTTATCTTTTAGCTCATAATTTAATTCAGGAAACATTTATAGCAGTATAAACAGTAACTAAACACACAAGACACTTTGCCAGGATTTGAGGACAGAAGATCTGTTCACTTTGATCACTGTTATGAAGATGGTCATGGATTGCCCTGAATGGTGAACCTTTTACTGCATTGACTGTCATTTTCTTTCAAAAAGCAGTTTGTGTTTAAAGTTTCACAGTAGCAATATACTGATTGAAAAATATATTTCATTTTTCAAAAGGTAATGAAAGCATTCCATATAAATATACACAGCTTTAGTGCATATTTCTTTTTCATTTCATTTCCAAGTAGGAAGTATATTTATAAAAATGACAATCTAGCATTCCAAATGTGACTTGTAATGCAGACTTTACATAGATCTCTTCCTGCATGATTCAAGTTTATGTGAGATCTAGCGTAATGAACTTTTCTAAACTCATAACACAGTTTCTTGAAAACCTTCCCAGTACTCAGGTGCACAACTGGATGTATCAGTCATTTCTCTGTCTCAGAATCACTTCACCTAAGCTTCACTGTATCAGCATCAGTCATTCTTAATCTCTCAAAAATAATACTGGGAAGAATGAAATAAAATGGCGATGCTAATCCTTCTTTATTTTATAGTTCTATTTTTGAGACTAGAGGATCTCTTTATGCTACATCTTCTTATTGGAATATCACAGATTGAACTGAACACAAAAATGTATGTTCCTGATCTATAAATAGCACCAGAATCCATATTTCTTATGAATTTCCTGCCACAGCCCTATATCTTCTCGCCATCATGTAGCCAGTTTATTATAATTCCCTTTTAGCACAGCTTCCAAGAGTATGAATCTATCATTTGTAGTTGAGCAGCATGAAGATTCACCATGATTCTAGGCAAATGAATCTTGGTGGCATTGCTGCATTTCCTGATTTTGGTGCCAATAAATTGTCTTTAAGTGACTTTAAGCTACTTGGCTTCAGCTCACTTAACGTTTCATCCTTCTGCTATAATTGATAGCTCCCCTTAAACTTAAAACTGGTAGCCTGAGCACATGCATTTGGAGAAGAAAATGCACCTCATCTCTATGGTTGTGTCTTGACAACTTTCCAACATTTGCCTAGATGTGGAAAGAATAACATTAAAAGGATTCCTACCACCATTTTCTGCATATAATCTTTGACAGATAAAGAAAGAATAGTTTACCACCAGGAAAAAAAGAAAACAAACCAAATGATTACCTGGCTGACATGACTCCTGACCCCCATAGAGAAAGAAAAGAAAATTGCATTTACATTATCATTTCAATCTAATTATATTGGTTTAAGTTCTGCATATCCAGATGTCTAATGTATCAATTCATTTAACCAGACATCATTATGACCAAATCAGGAAAAATTATGCCTTTCATTATTCATTCACTCATTCATTTTAAAATAGGTATTAATCATTGCTATATGTTAAACACTATGTTTTTTATCAGCTAAGTATTCAAATATGAATCAAATGAGTTTCCTATTGCTCACATATTATAGATTGAATTACATCCCCCACAGAGATTTGTTCAAGTTCTAACCCTAGATCTGGTGGATGTGAGTCTATTTGTCCATAGGATCTATGAAGAAGTTATTAGTCAAGGTTAGGTTAAACTGAATCACGGTGGATTTTAATCTAAAAGGACTGTGTACTTATAAGCAGGGGAAATTTGGACACAGTAGTGGGACAGAGGCAGAGATTGAATTACAAATTTCTGGCAAACCACCATCAGAATGCTACATAATTCACAGAAAGTATGATCTGCCTAACTTTGATTTTGGACTTCTAACCCCAGAACTATGGTGCAATAAAGTACTGCTGTTTAAGAAAGTCAATCTGTGTATTTATTATAGCAAACCCTAATAAACTAAGACACAAGAGGCTTTCAGGTTAGTGTTTAGTGGAAGAAATAGATATAAAACACAATATGTCAAGGGAATATGCTCTACATTAGTGATATTGTAGATGTTGTGGCACACAAGAGGAAGTACACCTTCTGCCTTATAAGACATGGAGGACTTCCCAGAGAAGGTGACATGAGCTTCAGCACCCATAACCCATTTATCCACTCATTTGTATTGGAACCTATATGATGTAGACTCATTTTCTTCTTTAATTACATTTCTTCCCAATACTCTGCTTCCAATGATAAGGCTTAAAGTTTACATTCCTCCAAAAACACCTGCCATTTTTGTGTAAACATGGGACTGTATAACAAAGGGAATCCAGTGGTGGAAGATGGACTGTGGTTAATAGAACAAATATGAGAATGTTCTCTCATGAATGACAACATATATATAATACTAATATAGGATGTTAATAATCAGGAGAAAATTTTTTAAAATGTAAGATATGGGCTATACTGAGTAGTAATATGGTAATGATATTCTTTTATAGTTTGTAACAAATATCTCACAATAAATCAAACTGTTCATGGTGGGGGAGATATACCAGAGCCTTGTATGATGACATACAAGTTTGTTTCATAAATTCACAACTTTTACAATAATAAAAAAATACCTGCCATTGATCAGCTTGGAGCTCAAAGACATTCCTGACCTTTTTAGGAAGATGACAGTATTGAAAATCAAGCACTGGGGGGGGAGACATATTTATTCAAGTTAACATGTCAAGATCAAGTTCAAGAATCTAGGTAATAATATTACTTTATACCCAAGGTAAAAATAGCATGAAGGATAATGGCAAGAGAACTAAGATGAAACCTAACATTCTTCATATACCCCTTCTCCCACACCCTACCTGGTATTGAATTTCAGGTGGGAAGTTATTTGAAACATTCAGATGGATAAATGTAGGCTGCTATTAGGGAGGGAACACTGGAAATCATTCCTCATGGGGACTAAGAGGAGAAAGCTGCCTGACGTTAATGTACAACTAAGACACAATAAGATGGCACAACAGAAACTGAGAGATAGATAGATAAATGAGCTTCAGAAAGTGCTTTTTGTTCCTTATGGCTTTCAGAAAAAAAGGACCCAAACACTCAAGTAAAAAGATGCGGTTTTCTAATTAGTCTGGCATATTCCCAAAGGCCTGGGGTCATCACAAAGACAGTATCATCAACAGGGCCTTAGCAAACATGGGCA
The DNA here is from genome assembly GCF_030445035.2 of Dasypus novemcinctus. NCBI lineage: Eukaryota > Metazoa > Chordata > Mammalia > Cingulata > Dasypodidae > Dasypus > Dasypus novemcinctus. Next base: position 141,939,797 of record NC_080676.1, read on the forward strand.
AAGAGCTGTGATGATGGGTTCTGGCTATGGGTGCAAGCATATCAGCTTTCAAGGCCATTTAGGACAAACCCTAGGTCAGACAATAAAGGAAGTTAATTTATGGCCCAGAAGATTCTTTTCCCACTTGCCGTGAGGATTCCAACTTTACACACACATAGCCACTACACTAGAGATGAGATGGTAAAATGTAGGATACAAAACATGAAGACCATGAGTCATTTTAAAGACCCTGTCTGTACCTGCCCTGATAGAGCACTGGGCACTGAATAGACTGAGAATTTACATAAAGAAATTACTGAGCAATTCTTAAAATGCAAGCCTAAATATCTATATCAACCAGTGGAATAATAGCTCTAATGGAGTCCCCCACTGAAAAAAAGAGGTACACTTTCTTTATTAATTTGAATGCATGTGAATTAAAGTTATAACTTTACATTTATTGAACATATAAAGGCAGCTGGAGAAGGAACTGGTGAACAAGATAAATAAAGCCCTCTTGCGTGGATCTAAAATTTTAGTAGGAAATGAAGACATACAAATAAGATATTAAAATTAGTATGAGAAATCCTGTAGTAGAAAAATTGAGCCTTATAGGAATCCATACTTGGAGTACCTAATCAACTCTTTTGAGTAGGAAGTGGCCAGGAAAGACTATTAGAAAAAATGTCTGGGATTAAACATAGAGGATTAATGTGTCAAGGCACCACCAGTCAGTCCAGCCTCAGGTTTGTGAGCACATGTGTAAGCTTGCTGTTCCTCATGTGTAAGCATTACAAAGATACTATCCCTGTCAAGAAACTGTCTCAAACACAGACAGGGTCCTGAGCCATATCTCCATTTTATCTAATTTGTCCTCATCTATCTAAATAGTGCCTGGATAAAAGCAGACCAGGCACACAGTACTGAACTGTCTAATTAATTATTCTGTCACAGAGGATGATGTCGGCCAGCTGGCTGTCTTCTGTGCGAGGACACAGGGTTCTCTCCTGACCTGCCCAGTTCAACATGTCCATCAATAATTATGATGAAGATATAAAAGTCATGATCCTCAATCTATAACAAGCACAAGGCTGAGAGGATAGGGCAAACAATAAAAGACAGAATCAAGATCCAAATGTTTGTCAAAACCTTAAGCCAATTTATAGTCATCGATAAGAATTCCTGATCTTTAATCCTCCAAAACAAAATTATACAAGTAGAAATGGCAAAAGGCAAGTCTTAGCTATATTGTATGTGAAAACGAAACAAAACAAAACAAATCTAGAAGTTAAAGATTCAGTCAACAGTATATTCAATGTAAGTCAACATAACTTGTCAGTCTAATTTAATGCAGTCTTTTAGGTAGATATTGTCAGTAGAAATATAATATCTGCAAGAAAGGATTTTCTTAGTTTGCCAAGATTGCTATGATAAATACCACTCATTGGTTGCCTTAAACAATAGGAATTTATTGACTTAGAGTTTTGGAGGGTAAAAGTTCACAGTCAAGGTCCCAGCAAGGTCAGGCTTTCTCCAAAGTCTGTAGTGTTCCAGCAATTGCAGTCGCCAGTCATGTAGCAATCTCTCTCTCTGGGTTCTTCTCCTTCTGGTTTCTGGCTTCTACTTCTATGTCCAATGTCCTTTGTTTATAAACCCTTGGGTCATATGGATTAAGGTCTGCCCTTATTCAGTTTAGATAAACCTTTCCTAAAAATAGCAACTCAAAGGTTCTAGCTACAAATGGATTTACACCCACAGAAATGTGGATTAAGACTTAAACATGTCTTTGTATGGGACATAATTCAATCTATAAAGGAATCAAAACCTCTTTTGTACACTGTTTTTCAGGTCACGTTTGGAATATTGCACTGGGTCTAAACTCTATACTTAATTCATGTGAATTGGAATATCCCATTAATAAATGTTTCACGGGTGCTTACTATGTATAAATCATTGTACCATTAACTCAGAAAAGTTAAGTTTTTGTGTTTATAGGCTTTAATGATATATATGGAGGAAAAGTCAGTTAGATTGAACTACTAGAGGAAGAAGATTTCAGCAGAGAACAAAGGTTTGTGAAAGTCTAGATTTTGGTTGGAAGATGTCTGTGATTTGGAAATGAGGCAGGATTTTACAAGTCCAGATAAAAAAGAGAGCAAGAGGAAGATATTCAATGATTTAAGCACTGAACTAACAAAGAGATTTTTTAAAAATTGCTCTTGTTGTAGATGCGGAATGATAAAAAGGAAAATTATTTAATTTATGTATAAATTCACTTTATTAGAACTATTTTCCTTGACATTAGAGAACATTGCATCAATAAACACAGTTTTTTTTTTAAATTTTCCTTCTGTTTCCATTCAAGTAATAGGTTTCGACTTTAATGTTATGAGTTGGCAGAACAAAGAAAATATATCAATGAAAGTTATTTGTGAATTATGCATATGTTAAACTTCAATAAATTCGAAAGGTTCAATTTACTTCCAGCAAACATTGATAAATCTTGAGAACTGACTCATTGGCCTTTATATTCTGGGTGAAATTCCCCAGTACCATTTAATTAGCAAAGCAAAACTCGAGTTTGAAAAGATATTACGTTATTCTTTCTTTAAAATAGGATATTTGAATGGAATTATTATATTATTTTTCTAACATTATTTCAACAAATTTTCATTAAGAATATTTAAATGCCAGTAATTTGCTTAGCTTCTATAGATATAAAAAATAAATAAATAAATTCTTACATTGAAGAGATCAAATACTGGTTGTAGGAAATGGTTATGACTTCAAATGATTACAATATAGTATGAAAGCTACCATATGAAAACTGCACAGATGGTGTGACAATAGTATAAAGAGGGGTGGTTATTAATTCTACATAAAAGATTTGAGTAATCTTCACAATGAGGATGACAAAGAAATTTAACAATAAAAGTCTTTAGGGAAACAGAACATGTCAAGAGTAGAGTTCCAATCTAGGATCTGTGTCACACATTCAAATTCTCATCAATGGACTTTATACTCAGTCCAATTCAAAACTGATTTAACACTTCCCATGTTTGAGGCACTGTTCATGGAATATGAAAATAGTTCAAATATTTATGTTTTTCATAACTATTATGAACCAGAGATATTCTAGGCTTTTTATGTGCATTAGGTTCTAATCTCTACAGAACACAACTAATAATGAATTTTTTTTTAAAGATTTATTTATTATTTATTTAATTTCCCCCCCTCCCCTGGTTGTCTGTTCTTGGTGTCTATTTGTTGCGTCTTGTTTCTTTGTCTGCTTTTGTTTCTTTGTCCGCTTCTGTTGTCGTCAGCGGCACAGGAAGTGTGGGCGGCGCCATTCCTGGGCAGGCTGCTCTTTCTTTTCACGCTGGGCGGCTTTCCTCACGGGCGCACTCCTTGCGCGTGGGGGCTCCCCCACGCGGGGGACACCCTTGCCTGGCACGGCACTCCTTGCGCGCATCAGCACTGCGCATGGCCAGCTCCACACGGGTCGAGGAGGCCCGGGGTTTGAACCGCGGACCTCCCATATGGTAGACGGACGCCCTAACCACTGGGCCAAAGTCCGTTTCCCAATAATGAATTTTTTTTAAGCTATGACGCTTATAGTCTAGTTTTGGGAGGTTTATATATGTGAATATAATTCCAATACCATGTAGTTTGTGAAATGATGGACATACATAAAGGGTAATGCTGAAAGAACACTAAGGACAGACGTTTTGCCTAATCAGAAATGGGAAGTTAGGCTAGGGAGTTGTTTAAAAAAAAAACATGAAATTTTTCATAAAGAAGATGATCTTAGAGTTTTCCTCAATCATGGGTAAAATATTGGGTGTAAGGAAAGGATGGTAGGCAGAAGCAGGGAGAGGCCATTCTGGGAAAATCTGACATGCCTGCAGTGTTAGAGAACCAAAAGAACACAGCTACACAGCAAATAAATGATGAAATAAGGCTGTTGGAGAAAAGAAATGAAGTTTTAAATTTATACTAGTAAAACTAATGAATTGATGTCTATAAGATCAGAACTGTGCTGTTTAGCCAAGAAAAAAATTTCTTACCCTCTAATAAGTGTAACATGTTCTACCCCTCTTTGTGCACAGTCCATTGCAAATTATCTTCTTTTTTTTTTTTTTTTTAAAGATTTATTTATTTATTTAATTTCCCCCCCTCCCCTGGTTGTCTGTTCTTGGTGTCTATTTGCTGCGTCTTGTTTCTTTGTCCGCTTCTGTTGTCGTCAGCGGCACGGGAAGTGTGGGCGGCGCCATTCCTGGGCAGGCTGCTCTTTCTTTTCACGCTGGGCGGCTTTCCTCACGGGCGCACTCCTTGCGTGTGGGGCTCCCCCACGCGGGGGACACCCTTGCGTGGCACGGCTTCCACACTCAAACGTAAATGGTGGTAGTGATATAGAACTTTTCTACAACAGAGATTCTGTACAGGGATTTATTTATGGCCTTTTGGGTAAAAGGGCCTAATTCAATTCCTTTCATAGTTGAAAGGGGAATTCAATGAAAAGTATGTAAAACACCTAGATAGATAATAATTACATTGCTATACTTGTTTACCTCTTATTTTGGTTATTGAATTCTTCCAAAATCCCAAAGAGAAAGAGCAGAGCAGAGCAGATTTCTTGGTCTTTGTGTGTGCATGCACACAGAAATGCAGGTACAAAGAGTTTGATTTGCTTCATAATGCAGACACCACTTACTTTCGATCTAATGCTGTAAACAGCACATCCCGACTTGTTCTTTTGAGGTAATGGTGAGAACACCTTACTCTGAAAACCTAATGTTAATTCACATATTCTGACTTTGGTTTTGTAGAAAAGACTACCTGGATACTTATAATTTGTCCCACTATCATTTCTATTACAAAAATAATTATTTGAAAGAACATTTGCTATTTTCATTACTTGATGATGTGTTCCTTTAATCATTAGTTGAAATTATAAATTGTATTGTGAATTTTGTTTTTTCCCCAAATAATAAATCAACTAATTGAGTTAAGTATTAATTAGAGAGGACTGCAGCCATTAAAATAATGGAAAATCCACACTGTTTCTATTCACTATTGATGTGCAATCTGAGGAGGAAATCAGAAAAAAATCCTTTTATAATAGCAATTAAAATAATCAAATATTTAGGAATAAACTTAAGCAAGGACATAAAGAACCTGTATTAAAAAAACTACAAAGCATTGTTAAAATAAACCACGGAGGACTTAAATAAATGGAAGGACACTCAAAATATATGGATTAGAACACTCAATATCATTAGGATGTCAATTCTACCCAAACTGATTTACAGACTCAAGACAAACCCAATAAAAATCCCAGGAGCTTTTTTGCAGAAGTGGAAAAACAATTATTAATTTTATTTGGAAAGGTAAGGGGTTCAAATAGCCAAAAAGATCTTAAAAAAAAGAAGAACAAAATTGGAGGACTCTAATTTCTGGACTTTAAACCACATTACTTAGCTACAATGATAAAAAACAGCATGGTACTGGCATAAAGAGAGACAAATTGACCAACGGAACTTAATCAAGAACTCAGAAATTGATCCTCATTATCTACAGTCAAAATGATTTCTTACAAGGGGGTAAAGCCTTCTCAGCTGGGCCAGAATAGTCTATTCAACAAATGGTGCTGAGGGATCTGGATAGTCATTTCTGAAAGAAAGACCCCCTTATCACACCTTATACTAAAATTAATTCAAAGTATATCAGGGACCTAAATATAAAAGTGACAACCATAAAATTCCTAGAAGAAAATGTAGGAAAACTTCTTCAAGATTTTATGGTAGGTGGTAGTTTCTTAACCCTTATACCCAAAGCACAAGCAACAAAAGAAAAATTAATAAATGGAACAGCCTCAAAATGAAACACTTTTGCACCTCAAAGGACTTTGTCAAAAGGGTGAAAAGGCAGCTGACACAGTGGGAGAAAATATTTGGCAATTAAATATCTGATAAAGGTTAAATATCCAAGATAAACAAAGAAATCATACAACTCAAAAATAAAAAGACAAACTACCCGATTAAAAAATGGGCAAAAATCTTGAAAAGACATTTGTCCAAAGAAGAAATACAAATGGCAAAGAAACATGAAAAAATGTTCAACATCACTAGCAATTACAGAATGCAAATCAGAACTACAATGAGATATCATTTCACACCTATTAGACTGGACACTATTGAAAAGTCAGAAAACTGTAAATGTTGGAGAAGATGTGGAGAGAAGAGAATGCTTATTCACTATTGGTGGGAATGTATTATAGAATGGTACAGCCACTGTGGAGAACTATTTGGCAGTTCCTAAGGAATTTGAATATAGACTTGCCATGTACCTGTCAACACCATTACTAGGTATAAACCCAGAAGAACTGAGAGCAGAGACATGAGCAGACATCTGCACAACAATGTTCATAGCAACATTATTCACAATTGCCAAAAGCTGGAAACAACTCGGTGTCCATCAACAGATGAATGGATAAACAAATTGTGGTGTATACACAGGATGGAATATTATATAGTGTTGGAAACTGAGGCACAGTGGCCTCTCAAGGAGAGATGTGCTGTCTCCATAACTACGCTGGCAACCTAAGGAATGTGGTGATTGGGAGTTCCCTGGCAAATGGGATGAAGCTGTTAAAGGCTGAAAGAGAAGATGAGCTCATACCTTTTGTAATGAATAGAACACTTAGACTTTGTACCTTGAGATAAGATTTTTTTCTAAAATTCCTTAGACTATAGGTAATGCTGATAGTTAATATGGGTTGCTGCTTGATGACGCGTAGGCTATGTGTTGCTGCTTAATGGTACATAGGCTACAGTGGGCCTGCTTGTAGACACATACCCTGTGGTATATAAGGAGCCCCTTGTAAACAATAAAGTTGTCTGATGAACTTGAGGCTTCAATGCACTCAGATCCCCTGATCCCAATCTCTCTTTGTCTTTCATTCCCAATACCCTTCGGCCCATGGCTCCGACAACATAGTAGTTAGAAGAAATGAAGTCATGAAGCATATGATAACATAGGTGAACCTGGAAGACATTATGGTGAATGAAGCAAGCTAGACACAAAAGGACAAATACTGTATGATTGCCCTATTATGAACTGAAATACACTGTGTAAGATCAAGGAGTTAATTATTAGAATATAAATCACAAGAAAATAGAAGGGTAGAGCATGGAAAACTGAAGATTAATCTGTGCAGAATTGGTTAAAAGGTTGTTTGTAAATCTTTGGAAATGAGTAGAATGGTCAAAACATATCGTGGTGCTTGCAACTAGCAGTACTATTATATGGGTATGACAGTGGTTGAAAGAGAAAGAGTAGGGTCATGTATATTACTATAAGGAAAGCTAAGAACTGTAATATGGGATTGTATAAGAGTAAAACCTCATGTAAAACATGAATATGGGTGATGTTGCGTATATAAGACTGTTTTTTAAAAATATTAATACAAATATACTGGAGAAAAAGAAAAAGAATAGCAGCTATGTATGACAGGGAAACCATAAAGAGATTGAGAGGTGATGAGTTTTATTATTACTATTATTGAAATAATGGATGTGCTCTGGGAATGATTGGGGTGATGAATGATCATATATGTGATTTTTCTGAATACCATTGGTTGTATTCTTGGATGGATTTATGCTTTATTAGTATGAAACAATAAAATTGGAAAAAAAAGTGAAATGAACTGTCAAGCTACAGATAGACATGGAGGTACCTTGATGCACATTGCTAAGTGAAAAAAGCCAATCTAAAAAAGCTACATATTCTATGATTCAACTATATGACATTCTGGAGATAGCAAAAGTATAGAAACAGCAAAAAGAACGGTGTTTTCCAGGTGTTAAGGGGAGGTGGACAGAAGGACAAGTGGAGCACAGGAAATGCTTTGGGCGCTGTAACTATTCTGTTGATACTATAATGTTGGATATATGATTTTATGTAGTTGACAAAGCCTGTAGAACTGTAACACAAATAGTGAACATTAATATAAACTACATACGTTAGTTAATAATATAATTAATATTGCAGCCTCATTCATTAAAAAATGTATCAATGTAAGATGTTAATAATAAAAGAAACTGTGGGTAGGATATGCACACTATTTTCTGGGAAAATTATCTATAAAGATAAAAATGCTCTAAAATAAAAGTCTATTAAAAATTAAATAATGGTTTTGTAAAACAAAAGTACAGAGACTATCATCTTTCATTCTTTGAGGCAACACAATTTATATAAGAAGTATGTTTGTTGTTGTTGTCATTTTTATAATTTTTAAAAGATTTATTTATTTATGCCTCCCCCCCGCCCCTTGTCTGCTGTCTGTGTCCATTCACTATGTATTCTTCTGTGTCTGCTTGTCTTCTCATTAGGTGGCTCTGGGAACTGATCCTGTGACTTTCTGGAGTGGAGAGGGGCTCTCATTCTCTTGCACCACCTCAGCTCCCTGGTCTGTTGTGTCTCTTATTGTCTCTCCTCTGTGTCTCTTGCTGCACCAGCTCTCTGCACAGGCCAGCACTTGGTGTGGGCCAGCACGCCTGTGTGGAGCAACACTCTGTGCTCGGGCCAGCACTCCACGTGGGCCAGTTTGCTTTCATCAGGAGGCTTTGGGTATTGAACCCTAAACCTCCGATGTGGTAGATGGGAGGCCAATCACTTGAGCCACAACCAATTCCCTGTTCTTGTTGCTTGTCTTATTTATTCAAACCACATCTCAATTAAGATTATTAGTTTTCTACTGAAGAGAGACAGCACGGAAGGAAAACCTTTTCTAAGTGCTGAAATACAATGTGTATAAAAATGCCAATAAAACTTCAAAATCAAATACAAGTGCATTTAAATGAGAAAGAACATAGGAGGTGATCTCTGATCAATCTCTCTCAGGCTTTGTCCTGACTTTCTTTAAGAATATGTGGCTAAGGAATTTGCCAGGCATGCAATCATACCTCAAAGAATAGCCTCTATTTCTGCAACCATTTACTGAATCTACATAGAATTTCATCAATTATTTATCCATCCTTTCAGCAAACATCTTATGTTGCTACTGTGTGCTAACACTTTTGTAAATACTGCAGATACAAAAAAAACTGAATAAAATATTTCTTGCCTTTTAATTTTTAAGAGATTAGTGTTCAGACAAGTAAATATTTACAATATAACTTCTATAGGAGAAGTTTTTACATGAGGGTATAAGAAATCATAATGTAAAAGTTGATCAAGAATTCTTTTGTGACGTATCTGACATGTCAAATCTTGACTCATAGAAGTTATCCAGGAGGATCAAGTAAAGGAAGTCCCAGTTAAAATGAACAATAGCTGCAAAGTCATAGCTGAGTTGGCTAAATACTACATCTCAGTGTATAGGGCCTACACTCTCAGAAATTCTCTCAATCAGATCAAGATTGGATTTAGATGCCAAATACAGCTGATGTGATAAATGGAAGGCAAGTGGCAGAGTTGCAGAGAAAGGAGGGATGCAGATGTTGGGAAGCTGACAGGATCTGAAGAAGTTAGAATAATTATCTCTGGTATAGTATTATTATACTAGTCTGGGTTCTGCAGAGAAGCAAACAGAACCAACAGGATATGTGTATTATGTGGATTGGCTAATGCTATAATTGGGACTAAGTCCAAATTCCTTAGGTCCACAGAGTCAGGACACAAGCTGGACACTCCAATAAGGGTGATTTCTGAAGTCTGGCAGCTCAGTTTTCCCCAGAGGAAGCTGCCCCCAGAGAAGGCAGAAATTCTCTTTTATTTCTGAAATCTTCAGTTCTGGCTTTTCAGACCTTCAACTGATTAGATGAGAAGACTCCCGTATAACTGAAGGCAATCTCCTTTGCTGACTGTAGATGCAATCAATTGATTATAGATGCAAATCCATCTCTGAAATACCCTCACAGCTTTATCAAACTACTGGACCCCACAACATAGCCAAGTTTACGAGTGAAATTCATCTTCAGAGATGTTTTTGCTTGTGCTTTACTGTTGTCATTTACATAATTATTATTCATAATCCAGAATAGATTATCAAAAAAGCAGGGATTACTGAATAACAGATGAGCTATATACTCTAAAAAAAGTTCTCAAAATTTCCATAATGCAAAAGAATGGGAAAATAATGAAGGCATTTACTCCCATCTGAAAGAGCAATATTGGCTTTACTAATATCCTATTTTTCAACTACAGGATTGTTTCTGCCTTTTCACATTTAGATAAGTAAAAGGAAAAGCAGAACCTGAAGAATTCAGGTAAGAAAATCATGTTAAACTTTTTCAACAATTGTTGTTACATTGTTCAGAGCAATTACTTTTGCTGTCAGCAGGAAAAAAATGTACTGTCATCAGACAATGCGAAAAGTCAAATCTACTGCTGAGAATTACAATATAAGCTGAATGCAAATAACCCCACAAGTTTTAAGCACTTGTCTTCTATTTGTACAGCTGAGCCTTCAGCCCATCAGTTGTTGAGGTTTTATTTATTTTTATTTCCTAGAGACTTGAGTAGTATTTTCCCATCAATTTCAGTGAAAAGTAAGTGTTCTAATACCTACCATATTGAGGGGAAATATTATTAATGCACTTTACAAAGCTAAATATTTCATTCCAAACAAATCACATCATAAAAGTTTTGTGTTATTAAAAATAATGAAAATTGCACAAATAATTTTTTTTCAGATAAATATTTGGACTTAGTCCTCATAGGCAGTCTTTACTGCAAGAATAACTGGTTATTGTTCTCAAAGGAACTTGCAGCTATTGAAGTGCAAACTCTTAACATTTCATTTCTGTGAGAGAATTTACTATATTATCCTGAAACCATTCTCTTGGTTCCCCCCATTACAATCTCTACATTTGTAATCACTCAATCTCCAATTCCAAAGTCTTAACCAGGGTAAAGCTCAGTCATTCTTAAAAACAAAAACAAAAACAAAACAAAAACAATGGAAAATAATATTATGTGCATATATTAGTCTGCCACAGGGGTGCTGATGGGAAGTACCAGAAATCTGCTGCTTTTATAAAGGGCATTTATTTGGGATAAAAACTTACAGTTACAGGCCCTAAAGAATCCGACTCAAGGCTGATTTCTCACCAAAATCAGTTGCCACATGTTGAAGCAAGAAGTTGCTGATTTCTGCCTGTTCTCTCTTTTCCCTCAGGGTTTCTAGTCCCTTCTTTCCTAGTTAGGGCTTATCTCACAGGGCTTCTATATCAGCTGCAAACTATCAATTGAATGGTTCATTTCTCCCTAGGAACTTAGCTGTTTGAGGCTTCTTTCTGACACAAAGTTCTCTTCTCTGGTGTGTATGGTGCTCTCACTCTTTTCATGTCTTCTAGTGTAAGAGCACTTCATGTTTCTTATATCAGCCCACCAAAGGGGCAGGGACTCAACCTGTGTCATGCTCTACTGACATGGTCAAATCAAAAGCCCTAAACCGATTGTATCAAGTAAACTTAAATCCTTTGAGATCAATACAATCAACAGGCATCACACCCAGAGGAATAGTTTACAAACAATCTTTCTCTTTTTGGGATTCACAAATAAACTCAAACTGATACAATGCACATAGGTAAACAAATCAAATAAATATTTAATTGTTATTAAACAAAATGTAACATATATCTTTCTCCCCCAGTTGCAATAATTTTAAGAGTTGCATTTCATACTTATATCAACATTTCAAAAATTACTGCTGGTATTTGTTAGGATCTGTTCAGAAAAACAGGTTTCAGTGTATATATTCCATATGGAGTGTTTAATACAAGGCATAAGATGCTTATAAAATCATTAGCCTGGGGATCAATAATTTTGGAAATGGTCCAAAAATTCTCATCCTGACACATGGAAGTTTCTCTCTAAAGCCATTGCAAATCTCAGGTACCTTAAAAGCTCACATTTGACTACCTCAATCTGAAATACCACGGCAGAGGATTCTCAGGTATCTCAGTGGGAAGCTGATAGACTTCAACTGTTCTGATAATAAAGCCTCTCCACTTTTCCTTTATATAGGGAAAGAAATTATGGGAAATATAGTTTTAGGCTGCTTTTCTGCAAAACAGACCTTAGAATGTATTTGTGAATATGTACAATTACTATGGTTATGAATATGTTCCTATTCTCTTATACTTTTTTTTTCCTGAAATTAAAATTGCTTCTTTTGATTCAGTTGCCTAAAAATCTATAATTATCATATATAGAGTTTGATAGTCCTCCCAGTATAATTTTCTGATTGTTCAGTGCATCAGATAATCTATCAATTTTATTCTTCTTCTTCCTACCAACCTGAAACATCTCGTAGGTGCCTCCTTTCCTCCAACCTGGAATACTTAGTCTCCTGGCCTGCTGTAAGACTTTCCTTCCCTGTTCTCCTGTTCTGGATTTCCAGTTTCCTTCTAGAGCTTGTCTTCCTACTTTTTCTTTACTTGCAATTTCTATGATGTGCTGCATCCTCTAATAGCTTCCTGAGCAACAGTGCAGGGGAGGTTAGTTGTTAAATCCTTACCTATCTCAAAATCTAGTTAATATTCTTAAATTCTTGACTAATAGTCTAATTTGGTTTTATATAGACTTCAAAGCTAGTAATTTCTCTTCAAGATCTAGAAGACATTGTTTTATTTTGTTCAACTTCTATTTTTTATTAAATTTTACAAAAGCTTTAGTTTACACAAATATTACAAAAATTTAGGAGATTCCCATATACCCCACTCCCTCCCCCTCCCACACTTCCCCCATTAACAACATCTCTCATTAATTACATATACATTTGTTACAGTTGATGAACACATATTGAAGCATTGCTACTACCCATGGAATATAGTTTACATTACAGTTTACTCTTTTAACTCCACAATTTTTATAGGTTTTGACAAAACATACAATGTCTTGTGTCCATCATTGCAATATCATGCAGAACAATTCCAATGTACCAAAAATGTCCCATTTTAGGCTTATTCTTCCCTTTTCCTACCCTCAGAACCTCTGGTAACCACAGTCTTTATATGAATGTTACAAATTCTTCCATTATTAGAATAATAATATGTCTACTTTAGTCCATAGCTGCTTTCTCCCCTTATGTGTGTTCATTCCACAATCTTGAGGATTTTGTGGTGGTGATGTCCACTGTGCTTCCGACTGAAAGGGGTTTAGTGCATAAGGATGGAACTGTCTTGCTTGCAGTTGAAGATCCTCTTGTTTTTCGGGATGGGTGTTATCCTTCATCATTATTTTGTTAGTTGTCCTGGGCAAGTCTGATGAACTGGAGAGAAGGTATTGTCTGCAATTCTGCTGAGATTCATGGCTCAATTGACATATGAATAGCCAGAAGATTTAAGTATCCTGGACATATATTTTATGGTATAGTGCTAATTATAGGTTCAAATAAAAGGGCAGACAACCCATGTGTGGAAAAATTATAAATGAGTCTAATTCTGATACACTGGGGAACTAGGTTATCATATATTCCAAGGTAAGGTCACTTGATATTACTTTTTAGAAGTCACAGTTGTTCTTTTTCCTGAATTGATTATGTGAATTTTTAGTTGTTATTAGTGTCATTTTGTTTAGGTTTTTTTCTCCCTTCTCTGGAAGAATTTAGGACTTACTCTATCTCTGGTGTTCCATAATTACACAGAGATAAACTTCAGTACATGTAAGTTTATGTATGTTTGGCAGAGAGGGTGACATGATTTAAATTGATTTCCCTGATCACTTTTTCAGCAGTTGCAATCTAGAGACCATGCCCTTCAATTAAGGGAAATATTATTATCCTGCTTGATGATTTTGTCTAACCTTAGTTTTCTCTCCCTCCAACTCTTAAGAGTCTAATAATGTACATCTTCTGAATTCATCATCTACATTTTAGCTTTTACTTTCTTTTTTCTATCTTTATATAATATTGCTCTTATTCCCAGAGGATTTCTGCAAGCATACCTATTGATTTTATTTTATTTTATTTTTAAAGTCAAAGGTACCATTTTTGTTCTCTTAGTGTTCTTTTACTCTAGACTTTCCTTGTAGGGTTTCATGTATACAACTTCCTTTTTTCAGCAGAGGTTATTAATTATCATTTTTGTGTTTCTTTGAAGTTTTCTTCTGTTCCCTGCATTATTTCACTTTGCTTTAATTTTCTTCTTGTTGCTTAAGTTTCCTTTTCATATTGTGTTTCTTGATCAAGTATCTGTGGAAACTAGACTGCCTGTTCATGTTGGAATAAGCTGCCTGGAAAATCTATGGGCATGGGCAGAATATATCTAATAGTGGACTTCAATATAATTTGTCAAAAATGCATCATTAAGGAGCTCACAAATATAAATATAATATGCATATTAGCTCTATGACCATTTTTTTCTACTTAAAAAATCTTCTAATTTTCTGGAGGTTGGAGTTGTGGATGTATACTCTAGCTGAGTTCTGAGTACAAGTAGAGATAGGAGGCTCCCCAGTAGAGAGGTTTTCAATTAAATACCTTATTTTGAGTCCTCAGTCACATATTTTAACTCTATGTTATCTGAAGTTCCTATTTGTGGGTTCTCATTGATTCAATTTCCACAACATAGTGGTCAACCTCTAATCTGAAGACAAAGAGAAAAGCATATATGAAGGAGAACTTGCTTTGCTGTATGAGGTAGAGATGCACATCTAGAAGTCTGACTTCTCCATACATAAACTTTTACTTTCTTCTATTTTTAACTTCACAGCAGAACACCCACACATCTACCTTCCATGTGTCTTACTATCTAAGTGTCCTGATCCTTTCCATTGTCCAATAGCAAATCAAATTATTTTTCATTTCTTTTTTCTTTTCTTTTTCTGTCAGCCTGTTTCTTTTTTCTTTGCTGAGCTGGTTATCAGTTGAACCCATGCTGTTTAACTAGCAACAGTGGTCTTGTTCTAATTGATAGTCAAATTTAATAGGCACAACTTGACACTGCATGTATTCAACTTTAAGAAAAAATACAATAGAAGCAACACAACATAATGCAAGGTTGCACTGATTCCAGGGCAACCATTTACTCTGAATTTTCATGCACATGGTTACAAAAGATAAGTATTTGTGGGATAGACTGACTCAGCTGAGTAAACCATCCATTTTTGGGTCTCTCCAAGTTTTATATATTTTATTTATATAATCTGTTTCCATATATTCCCTTCAGGTGTACATGATCTATTGCCATTTTCTGGTGCAGCTGAATCCATGGGCTGTTCATCTATTACAGCTTACTCAGTTAAACACAAGAGTCAACAATCAAGTGCAGATTTGTTTGTAGCATAACTTCAGAAGAACACTCATTTATCTTCATTTGTTACTCCTATATATTCTTGAAGTTAGAGTTATTAATTCAGGTTTCAATTCTTTAAGCACTTTTGAGTTCAGAGAAATAATGCAGAGTAACTTTAATAGTTTCAATTGATCCGTTATTCACTTTCCTATGATGAAAAATTTGTTGTCTTTAGTCTCTATTTTTCTCTTCTCCTAGTGTCTTTGAGCTTTTAGTTTGTGCCTTTATTTTCATTCCTTCTTGTCTTTTGAGCTTGATTACTGAGGCGGTCTTCTGTATATTTTTAACTTACCATGTGTAACCAGAAGTCCCCAGGTTCAACAAAATTTAGACCCATTATATATAGGAGGAAAGATAACATGAAAGAGAAGAAATCTTGTTCTAATACAACTTCCATGATCAGAGAAAAGAAAAATTCAAACCAAAATCATGACTTAGCTACCCAACTCCATTAAAAATAAAGAGGAAGGCCAGCATTCCAACAGGAATGCTATAGACTAGTTTAAATATCTCAATGCCAACTCTCAACATCGAGTGAATTAAATTGACCACAGAATTTCTGGTCCTCAATATGACTATTCTTTTGAAGACTTCTGAAAAGAGAAAATAGGGCATTTGCAAGCCTCCTGAAAATAAATTTATTATAAAGGATTATGACAATCAAGGATGTCACTGTCCTTTAATATTTTCCTACAATAGGAGGTAGAAATCCATTTGAACGTTGCAGTTTCAAGGAAAACCTAAAGCTACCTATCATCTGCTGAAATTAGTGTCTTCTAAAATAAAGCTGTTTTGGAAAGAGAAAACAAATGCAGAATGTATAAAAATATTTTCCCTTCCATTTGGGATTCTTGGTAGAAGTCTCACAAAATCCTTTGATTGCCAAAGCATATTTCACAATTAATACGGTTTTGAAGGGAAAATATGTGTAAAATAATTTACAAATGAAATATCTATTTGTATTAATAATTTTATAACTAGGACATAGAAGATGAAATAATGGGTGTAAGTCTGTGAGTTCAGAACCTTCCATTTAATCAAAATTAAATTTCTTACTCAAGGATTCACACTGACTAGTCTATGAGTATTGTGTGTAAATGATTAATTCTACATCTCTAAATGAGTTTCGCATAGTCAAACTCTATAATCAAACTTTTACCTTGAAGCAAAATCATTCACACAGTCACATTTGGAGAGTCTGTATTTAATAAGAACTTTAAATATCCCTGATGATTATTCAAATCATTAACTTTTAGAAAACTCCAAGCCCTTTGATTGCAAATTTGTTAGGGCAATTTAGCAAAACACACCAGAAACCTGCTAAATAGATTCTTTTACTGTGCCAATGTTTTATTACTAACAGTTTTATTTATTTAAGAGGGCCCCACAGCCTTATAAAAAACATTTTATTTGGTACACATAATGCAGCTATTTAAGAAAATTTGCATACTGTCATTGACTTGCATTAGCACCTTATGAATTGCCAGTTTTCTCCATTATATTTTCTGTGAATAATTTAGTAGGGTACTAGGTAGCGAAGTAACATTGAATCTATATGGACTATTCATATTCATCACTATAAGAGCCACAAGGAAACAACTATACATATAACAGAAGAGGTTTGCAAGAATATTCCATGTCATATTGTGAACTTTAGTGTGGCCCATGAGGGTTTTGTTGTTGTTTTCATTGTTTTTGGGTGGGAAGGTACTGGGGATCATACATGAGAAGCACGTGCTCAACCCCTGAGCTACACCTGCTCCACAAAGGTAACCAATAACTTGGAGATACTGGTATGGAACCCAAGACCTCTATGTAGGAAAATACCATTGAGTTTTTTAGCCTCTATGTAAATTCGAGGTTTGAAACTCTGAAAAACTTCTCAGACCATTTTTATGACTAGAAAATGTATGTCTGTTTATAAAATATAACAAAATATATACATCATAATCAATAAGAAATTTATTGCTATTTGTTCAAGACTATTAATTATTGTGAAAGGAGTAAGCACAAAATTCAATCAACTATAAAGGGACTTTGATAATTTAGAAAAGAAACTAAAGAAATAATATAAAATATCAACACCTAATTGAGACGCCATAGAGAATGAATGAAGATAAATTACATATGGGATGCATTTAGTATTAATACTGTGTCCATACAATGTATTTGTTAAAATGTTCTATTAAAGATTTTGCCTCCATCTATTTTTATTACATGAAAAAAAGAAGGTTAAAAACTTTGAATACTATGGTGAAGAAAAGAAAAAAATAGGATAAATTGGAGATGAAAAAACTAACATTTGTTGATTTGGTGTCAAGCAATGTGTAGCAGTTTGATATAATTATGAATTCCAAAAGTAGATACTGGATTATGTTTGTAAACTGGTCTGTACCTGGACATGATTAAATTATGATTAGGGCTTTGATTGGGCCACATCAGTAGGGTATTGAGTCCTGGCAATTGGTGGGTGGAAAATCACAGATAAAAGACATGGCAAAAGAAGAGATTTGCAGATTTTGATGTTGGAGTTTGATGCTGGAGTCTTGAGCTGAAGCCCTGGGAAGTAAGCACAGAGAGGAAAGAGAAGCAAGCCCCAAGAAGAGAGGACCTGAGTCAGGAGAAGAACACAGAGGAATAGAGATGGCTCCTTGGACATGGCAGAAACCCCAGAGAGAGAAACAGGGACATTCACCTGATAGTCTATAATTCATCTTCTGGAGAGAGGCAAAGCCTAGAGACCCTCATAGTCCACAGCTGACCTTGTAGAGAAAACTGACCTGGACCTGAGCTCAGAGAGAAGTAAAACCTGGGAAGAGAGGAACTCAGGAAGTTTAAATCCTGGTAGACGTCAGCAGCCATCTTGCTCCAACATGTGGAAATAGACTTTGGTGAGGGAAGTAACTTATGCTTTATGGTCTGCTATCTGTAAGCAACTACCCCAAACAAATACCCTTTATAGAAACCAACCCTTTTCTAGTATTTCACATCAGCACCCCTTTGACTGACTAATACACAGTGTTTAAAGGCAGTTTTATAAATTCATTTAATAAGACGCAGTATGTATGGTGATTAGAACATGGATTTATAAACCATATTGCCTAGATTCTAACCCCAATTCTCCATGTCTTAGCAGTGTGACTGGGTCAAGGTGCTAATTTTTTGGTGAGCCCATGTCTTTCTCTTTTCAAATGACCATACTGAAATCTATTTCATAGGTTGATATTGTTAAATAAAATAAAACAGGCATGTTGGGGAAGTCTCCTCTTTCAGAAGGATTTTTCAAGAGAACAAAAGCAATTGACCTGCAGAGGTTTTCTAGAAAATGGAAAATACCCTATAGGGTAGCTAATTAGCAACATCTGTTGATGAAACTAGTTTTGGTCAGGTAGAGAGAGATGATTAGAGTGAAAAAGGACAACATACTAATCAACGTAAAATGACCCCCCTAAATAATAGAAAGTTAATGTCAACCAATCAGATCATTTCCCTACTTGCTTCTGCATTTGCCCTATATGAGCTTCCCCTTTCCACTCAGGTGTTGGAACTCCTTTCTACTTTCCATATGGGATGCTAGTCCATTAATAAATTATTCAATTAAACCGTGAGATCCTAAATTGCATGAAAAGTTTTGCTTTTATCAGTACTTTTGGTTATTAAATATTGAAAGCACTTAGAGGAAGACTTGGAAATTTTAAAAACTATGCAAATATTTACAGTTTTTTAATCCTTACAAATGTGTAATGATTTTCAGAAAATATAAATCAATTGCAATGTGATTTTGAGCTGTCAACAATTAATCTGAGTATTTTAATCAATGAATATTATACTAGGAATATTATAATTTTTTGGATATGAAATTCAATATCATGCTTTCCACCCATATAAATTTACATTAATATCTGAGGCAGAGAAATATACACATTATTTCTTAGGAAGGATTGCAATATTATTAAGTTATTAAAAAAACAAACATTTAATTATGTAAATAAGGACATGAACAGCATATCTGAAGCTTAAATTTGAAAAGCTGTATTCAAAACATCAGGAAAGAAAACAAAATTTTAAAAAAATTATATCTAAATTCCATCAGCACTTACCATTAAAAGTCTAGTTTTATTTTCTTTTAAGTCTCCTCTGTAAGGACATATCCTGACTGATTTTCTTGTCATCCTAAACAAGCTAAAATAATTTTATATACTTCCAAATGTTGTAAAGAGATATCAAAGGCCACAAATTACTTTCACCAATATTAATTGGAGAGTACTCTTCTGAATAAACCCAAAGAAATCACTATGAAATAGATTTAATAATAAATATTCAAGAAAATAATAATCTTTAGATAGGTTTGAAGAGGAGCAAATATATTAAACTTTCATTATAAGTCAACCATTATCCTAAAGCGGTTGTGTTAACAAAGAACATCCACATCTGCCCATCAGTTTATTAATGACTATGCAACGCCAGTTTTATATGCAATAAACTAGGAACAGAAGTTCATTTGCTTCATTTATTACACTGATATTCTTTTACAGTCCTAAAACAATGTAGAATGTAATCAAATACCTACAATTTTATGGAAGTTTGGATAAAAATATTATGATAGATTGGCATCAGGGAAATTATTTTTTAGCATTAGTTCTTTGGTGTGCTTGAAAATTATATATGAATTATATGAGCAACCTCAGAAATACTGTACTATTGCTAAAAATATATCGCTATACAGATGACTTGGGGGTTTTCTCAAGGTTTTATTTGCTTTCATTAGAATATTCATATTTTCTGTTTTCTACAAAACACCTAGAAGAACATAGATGCATTCTTTTCATGGAAGTAGATTTAATATTACCTGCTTTTGAAAAAAATTAAACACAGAAAATTTAGGATTTGTGTAGGTAGAACTTTGAACTTACATTAGGTGCTCTGATTGTCTATTCTTTACAATATCTTTTGGGCCAAACTACAGAGATTTTTAAGCACTTTTTTATTTGGTGCAGCTGCACTTATGTTAGTGATGAAACTAGCATTGTATATGAATTTAGCAGAAAAAGTCACCAGTATTCCATCTAAAAAAGTTAGGTGTTTTTTCATTCCACTTTTCTGTCTTCATTGAAATAGATAATGTAAAATGTTTTATTGTTATGACAATTTCTGTCTTTTTCTACTTGTAGTACTTTTCATTTTCGATTGATTCAATTTTTCCATATAAATTTGTTTGAAAGGAATACTGTATTTCATCCCAATTATATGTGCTTACCCCCTCTCAGACCTCTCTTTTGTAAATCAAATAGGAATAACCAAATCAGGAAAACTGAGAAGTAAAATTAGGCCAGTGACAACTGGTTTGAGGTCTTATAAACTTATGTAGTAGTGCTACAGTGTGGTGTAAATTCTCAGATTTCCTGAAAAATTACTGATTATCTGTTTCAGATTGAAACTGGATCTTGTATATAAAATTATTTTGTAAATTGGTAACAAATAAACCCTTAAAAACCTAGGAAACAAGTCTATACATGCAAATTTCCTTTTACACCACTCTAGTTATTAAATAAAACTAGTATTTCTCTGAACCTTGCTTTTACTTCAGATTTTTCACTAAGTTTGAATGTTATCTTTTGGGTGACAATGTAGGTTATGTGGCAAGTGAAACTCTAATTCTTAATTTCCTCTAATATAAATTGAGGACTATTGACCAGATCATTGCTAACATTCTGTGTACCCTGAAATATAGTGTAGTTGGTAAAATAAAATTATTCTCAGGTGAGGCTTAGGAATGTAAAGTATTGCAGTTAAGGTCTAACAAAGAGGTACATGGAGATTATGACCCAAGTATGTTGACCAAAATGTAATTTGGGATGCATAACTGCAATATCGTCCAACTATTTAAAGGATGAGTCTTTTGTGAGCTGTTTCGTTTATAATGAACAGTACTTAAGAGTTTTACTGCATTGCCTCCCAGGTTTGTAAGTCAGAGAACCTTCTATAACAGACCAGGGTACTTAAAGCAGCTCTTATGAACTGTTCATTTCCATTCTGAGGTCAATTTGGTTTCAAGTACCAAGGTTTCTTCTGGAAAAGTGCATGGAGAAAGAGGCTGCCTACCAAACTAATTTGGCTGAATTAACATGGCTTTATCCTGTCTCAATGGTATTTTTAAAAGTTTGAGCACTGTCACAACCCAGGATACTGTCTTGGCATCCAAAGTGCTTTAGGCAGTTGTGCACTTATACCTGAGGAGAGTCAGAAGAATATTCCTGAGATTCTATCCAGAGTTGTTTCCTCTATATAATTTATAGGTGTAAGTCTTTCTCTTTTCTCACATTATCTATTGCAATTTGGGAAACAGCTTTTAAAATGTTCCACAGCTTTCATCTGGGACTGAATTTACAGGAAAAAAACACTGAAGAGCATTAAGCAAATCACAGATAATTAAATAGAATATGTAGTTAGCTTCCTTAGAGGTACAACAGAACATTTCCTTAAGCCTTACTTTAATTTTTCAATATTAGTTATGTAATTAGAGTAGAAGATAAATATATTGTAAGAATTAATTTCAAAAGACAAAACTTGTAATTCTCCAGGACCACTCTTGTGTTAGCTATAACTATTTTTTTTTCTGCAGGCCAAAGTTTTAAACATTATGAAGCAAGATGTCAGGCATAATGAGAGTAAGTTTGGGAAACTAGCTAAATATGATCTACCTATCGAAATGCATCTCATCTTGAAAATATTCCTGACTTTCATAATGATTGCCATTGTCTATAAGAAAGAAATCTGATAGAATAAAATAAGGCTCACCCAATTGTGGAGAAGAAAAGAATTTATTCACAATCTTGTAAGAAGGGGCACACAACCAGAAAATGTGGCTAACACCCCAAACAAAGAAAAATGACACAATTTATACCCCTAAGTCTAGCATGCAAGCCCTTCCTCTGTTTCTCCATAGATTGGATACTTCAGAGGTTACAGCCTATCAGAGAGGTTTAACTTTCCCGTGCAAGTCCCCCAGTTTTTGTTTAACAGCTTGCCCCATTACATTTCAACAGTTTTGGCTTTTACCTGCTCTTTTTGCCAAATAAGGAAAGGAATTTAGTGCTGAACTGTTATTAACTTAGCTTTTTCTTGTGCACCATTTTTTACTGGCTATAGTACTGGCTTAAGCTGGTTTACTTTGTTTCTACTTAACCAGGTAGTAGGCTGCCAGGTTACATTAATTAATATTTTCTTCCTCCCTGCTTTGTATTATTTTTATGTGAAAACTAAACTGATCCCCATCTTTTATATTGCCCTTATCCTCAGGAGTCAGAGTTGGATGTTGGGCTTTCCTACTCACTCCCCTCACTGTCTATGCTAACCCCTATTTGAACACTAAGACCATTTCTAGGATACTTTTTTCTTATAGTGAATAATTATTTTAACACTTGGTAAGATTATTAATTATGATTAGAATCTTTGACTATAAATTTTTTTGTGGGAATGGTTTATGCTTTAAAGTGAAATATACTGGTGCCTCCCGACAAGAAGGCAAGCAGACACAGAAAACACACAGCGAATGGACACAGAGGGCAGACAACAGGGTGGGGGGAAAGGGGAGAGAAATAAATTTTTAAAAACCTTAAAAAAAGTAAAAAATAGGGTGAACTATACTGAATTTCCTTATTTTCTCCAAGTTCCATTGTTTAAATTATCCTTAATAATTTGCTTCAAAGTTTTTGCCACTTCCTGCCAGAGTGCAAATGTAGATAGCAAATTTACTATTGCAGTGACTTGGGGAAGAGAATGGAAATGTGGGGGTGTGTCAAAGAGGAATGGTGGTGCTGTGAGGCAGGGAAACAAGGTAGGAATGAAATACCAATTTGGAAAGTATTACAGAAAGATTTTTCATTTGTCAAGTTGCTTTGCACTAAATGCACAATTGGAATGAATACTGAGAGTCAATAGGCAAATAATACTAACCATTTTCATGGAGAATATTGCCCAAGTCACCCTTCACTGAGTTCTAGCTTTTCATACAAAAAAAGGGGAACTATTAACATTTCTCCACCTGTCCTTGGTAATGAACATTAATCAATCCAACATTTCAGGAATACACAACTATATTTGACTCACCAGCATATTACCATGACTTTGATAGGCAGGATTTGGAGCAAATTAGTGCATTCCTTCTATATCAGAATGGCCAACACAGATGAAGAAGCTCAAGAGGAGTGTCATGGGTTGAACTGTGTCCTCCAGTACCTCTGAATGTGTTCTTATTTAGAAATAGGGTTATTACAGATGGAATTATTTAAGATGAGGTCACACTGGAGCAGGGTGGACCCTTAAGTCAATATGACTGGTATCCTTTAAGAAGAGGAGAAAAGACACAGAGACAAGCACACAGGGCAGAAGGCCATGTGAATACCGTGGCAGGGATGGAGTTATACATCTACAAGATGAGGAACACTAAGGATTGTTGCCAAGTAACAGAAGCCAGAAAAGGCAAGGAAGGACACTTCTCCTGGAACCTTAGGAGAGAGTGTGAACCTGCTTACACCTTGATTTCAGACATGCAGTCTCTGGAACTGTAAGAAAATAAATTTCTGTTATCTAAGCCACTCAGTTTGTGGTACTATGATATAATAATCTTACAAAGAATTATGACAAATAGAGGCTAGTAGATAAATTCACCATCACTAAATTTGTGGGCTTCAGGTGACTAATGCAACCAGAATACATTTCTCAAATTGTGAGAATTAAGTTATTCTCTAAGAGATGCCTGACAATAAGCAAGAAACACAGGGACTAGCAAGGCTATTTGGATTTGGGGGACCCCATGTTCCTGACATTAGGATTGTATTATCTACTCTTCTCAAAGTCACCAGAGTATAATCTGAATTTCAGTGAGGCTGTGAGCAGAAACAAGCATTAAAGATCTACAGGTTGTCTCCCTAGGTTATGAATTAGCTTCTTATATGAATCCATGACCCTTGGTAGGAAGGAAATTGGGTGAATTGGTAAAGGCCTCTTGGGTTTTGGACCTAAAAGCTGCCCACACAGCACACTTGAAAGATAGTTGCTACCGTGTCTCTAGTAGTTGGCCACAACTGTCACCAGTACCACAGGGCAGCAGATAATTCTGAGACCAGAAATACCAATCTGTCTTTGTGATACAAACAAAGACATTTAAATGGGAAGGATACAGCAAAGTAAAATTCACTCATATAATGCATCAAAGTCCATTCCCGTGCATGCTGTATCAGTGAGGGTTCTCCAAAGAAACAGAATTAACAGGAGATTATATACATATTTATATCATGTGTCTGGGGACTGGCAAGTCTGAGACTGCTAGTCAGTCTGACAGACTAAATTCTTATAAGAATGATATTTGCGGTCTTCATTCAGAAGTTCCACCAAACACACTAGAAACTAAATTAGATTATAGGGTTTGGTCTTGAGGCAGAATTTCCTCTTCTCCTTGGAAACCTCACATCTGTTCTTTTTGTTGTTGTTGTTGTTTTTAATTAAGAGCTCAAACTGATTGGATGAAACCCACCCACATTATCAATCTTATTTACTTCAACTGAGTATGGCTGATAATCCCATCATCATCAACAACAAAACATAAGTTTTCCACAACAGGAAGTTCTTAGCCAGGGGTCTGTGAGCTTGAATTGAAAATTCAAAGAATTTTCTTGTGGAGATGTGTTGGTATGGTTGTAATATATTTATTAAATAATACACTGTACAATTTGCACTTAGTAAGGGATCCCTGGAAGGAAAAAGGTTAAGAACCCCTATTCTACAACAACATCTAGACCAGAGTTTGTCCAAACCATTGGTACATATAACCTAGCCAACTAAATTTTATTTAGCTGACAAATGAAATTAACCATCACATATACAAAGGCAGAAGGTGAGGGAAGTCCACTGTACACATGAGCAACTTGCTGCCCTGCATGTGGGACTGGTGTCTCCCATCACTCTCTGCACTGTGGACTATGATTCATTCCAAGACAAGGTAAAGCA
Source organism: Dasypus novemcinctus (assembly GCF_030445035.2). Lineage (NCBI taxonomy): Eukaryota > Metazoa > Chordata > Mammalia > Cingulata > Dasypodidae > Dasypus > Dasypus novemcinctus. The sequence continues at coordinate 141,965,086 of NC_080676.1, forward strand.
GTATATCTGGGTCACTGATGGCATTTCCTGGATTGTGGACCACGGGGACTAAGTGGATTTCAGTAGCTATGTTTCCTCAGTTAGTAAAACCATGATAGAAAAATATAAAGCAATTCTACTCAAAAGCCAGAGTTAAAACCTGTGTATATAGTGGTAGAGGAAGAGTTAGTCCCAAACCTTCAGGAACCTTACTCTATGGTTAGGAAAATAGGCCCTAGATATTAGACAATAAAGAGCATACATGTTTGGGGTAATGAGTTATGAAAATCTTTGTGGGAATGTAGAGGAAGAATGATTGTGACTCATTTGAATACGCATAACACACACTTTCAGCATTTCCATTTTAATGGGTATTATAGGTAGGATTCTCTGTGAACCATATTATTAGATGGAGTTATGTAAGTAAATGATTTATTGGGGAGTTAGACCTAATGGGAAAAAAAAGGGAGGGAACAGGATTTGACTGTTGAGACTTAAGACCACAATGCAGACTGGAAAATGTTTTACCATTCCAGTGGAGTTCAGGAGCAGAGACAGCCTGGTGGAAGAGACTGATATTGGGAGGCAATAATCATATACAGTCAGTGACTAGAGTTGTTCTGATAAAAGAACAACCTTGCCCCCAAAGCTGAGGTGATCTCTGAAGTAGCTAATACCAGGAAGCTGTCAGATGGGCAGCAAATAATTTCTTGAAGGACTGTCTCAATGGCCTATCTCCCTGTCACCCACAGTCCACTCCTTGTACTGCTTGGAAACACTTCTCCCTACACTTCTCCCTACACTTGTCTCAGACTTGTAGTCTAGTTCTAATCTCTTTTTGAGATGAGATTTAGAAGAGTGAGATGAGATGCAGTAGCACTACAACTGGTCTTGGGGATGTATCTTCTCCCTCCTCAATTCAATATAAATCTGCCTTTTGTCCCCAGTTACCACTTCTGCTGGGTCTGGGTGGCTTAATCAGTGGTGTGGCCTAAAATCATATTCCTGAGGAATCTGGCCATCTTACAGCCACAAGATTTTCAGGCTGAGGCTGCTGTACTTAACTTTCATAGGTTCAATTGGCAAAGGGAATACCAAGAAGCACCCAAGAGGATCACACGAATTCTGTACCTATAACACCCTGCACTTGCTGACTCTGTTCCCTGTAATAACAGATTTACTGATCAGGGTTCTCCTGCTGATCAGAGTTGATTCCATTACAAGATGACAATTTCCCTTTTGTCTACTGGGCCAGTAGACAAAATATCCTCAGTTAGCATCTTGTAGCTCAATTAGAACTTGCTGTTTCCCTAGATGAGAGTATGCCTTTTTAAATTTCACCCTGTAAAACCAAGCATTGCAGGGATGGGAAAAACAACTTTCTCCTATGGGCCACAAAAAGGATAATACCAGGGACAATCCCTGCTTCCATCCCTTGGTTCCTTGACTCATGTAATTTTCATATTGAAGCATAAAATCATATAAACATCTTTGAATAAATGTATATAATTCATCCTTTTAACAGAGTATTGTTTCTGAGCTTGTACAATGGTTGTACTTCCACCAGGTCATTCCAATTCTCTTTAAGTCCGGTAGTTTCTGAAGAGTATGATATTAATACAATCATTAATTAGATCCTATAGTGTTGGGTTCACTCCAACGCTTTGTCACTGTAGAGTGGGTTTCCTGATTGTAAACTTCATTGTGATATATGGATTAAATACATCATATGACCTTAGATAATGGTGCTGGTGAATCTTTGTGGAAAGAAAGGCAATCCAAATCTGAAGAGTGTCTTTTTGTGGAAAAATAAACCATTCTTTCTTCTAGGAAAATAGGAGCCCAATATAGTCAATTTGTCACCAAGTAGTCAGTCTCCTTGAATATAGTTCCATACTAGGAGTTCAGGGTTGGTCTTCATTGTTGGATATTTGAACATTCAGAAATGGCAGTAATAAGATGGGGTTGATAAGTGGAAATCCACACTGTTGGGTCCATAATAATCTCATCTGTTCTATTATGTGTGCTCATCATGTTAGTGGAATGGTGGCTGCTGAAAATACTGCCTAACATAGACTGGTAAGAAATTATTTTTTATTTTCTGATGGATATGTACACGCAACGTAAAGATTTCTTAATTGATAGCCATTCCCATATATTCATCCACATATCTCTACTCCCAAATGTATTAACCCAAAACTTTCAGACTGTGCTACCTAGACCTGCTGAGTGCTTCTCCTCTTGCTTGGTCCTCGATGGATGATTTTCAACTTCCAGTGGTTTATGGCCTGGCTTGCCTGACTTGATAATGTTACTGCCAATAGGAACCAACTCATAATTGTTAGTTCTTGGTTAATTGGTAGACACTTGGTTAATTAAAGTCCCACGGCTAAGTCATTTATCTTTATCAGGGCCTAATATCAAAACATGAACTGTTTCTCAGAAGGTATAAATTCCTTCTGATTATGTGGCATTTTAGTTTCTTAGGCTATTTAAGCAAGTACAATGGAATAGTTTGCTTAAACAATGAGGATTTATTAGCTTATGGTTTTAAGGCTAAAACAAAGTCCAAATCGAGGAATCATCATGGTAATGCTTTCTCCCAAGAGAGAGCATTCTGGGGTTAGCACCTGTTGATTCTTGGTTTCTCTGTCACATGACAGGGCACATAGTAGCATTTCTTGATCTCTTCCTTCTCTTCCAGGTTCTGTTTCAGCCTTTTGCTTCTTGAGGCTTTCTCTTTCTCTGTCTGGATTTCATTCTCTTATAAAGGACTCTAGTAATAGGTTTACCATCCTGATTCAGGTGTGACACGCCTTAACTGAAAAATCTCATCAAAAGTTGCTGGTTACAATTGATTCATACCCAGGGGAATGAATTAACTTGAAGACAATGATTTCCCAGGGTATATACAATTCCAAACCTCTACAAATGACCTTGTTCAAAGAGTGCCACAGCCATTTATTAAGTCTACAAATTCTACTTGGGCTTGCTATAAATTCTGCTCTTCACCAAAGACACTTCCAATAACAGACGGTCTGCTGAATAGTAGTTAGAAATCAAGACTGTGGTTAGGGTGTTTTTATAGAGGTTTGCATGGTTTTAACTGCCCCACTCTTACCAACAGAGTACCCATACTTTCTTATCAGTTTGATGAGGGACATAAGGGTAAAAGGGAGGTACGGGACTTGAAAGCTGTCAGTAATGATATACAAAAAATGAAGTCAGGAAGCGGACTTGGCCCAGTGGTTAGGGCGTCCATCTACCACATGGGAGGCCCTCAGTTCAAACCCCGGGCCTCCTTGACCCATGTGGAGCTGGCCCATGTACACTGCTGATGTGCGCAAGGAGTGCCGTGCTAAGGAGGGGTGTCCCCGCGTAGGGGAGCCCCATGGGCAAGGAGTGCACCCCATAAGGAGAGTCACCCAGCATGAAAGAAAGTTCAGCCTGCCCAGGAATGGCGCCGCACACACGGAGAGCTGGCACAACACGATGACGCAACAAAAAAGAAACGCAGATTCCCATGCTGCTGACAACAAGAGGAGCGGACAAAGAACACACAGCAAATAGACACAGAGAACAGACAACTGGGACAGGGGGAAGGGGAGAGAAATAAATAAATCTTAAAAAAAAAATGAAGTCATATTCTATATTGCAGTCACAAAGCAGATGGAATCCGGAGTTTACTAAACAATGGCCTATAATAACTACCTTTAATACTGGGACTGTTTAGAACCTAAGGTTATGTCATTTCTTTAGGGATTATACAGTAATTTAAACTAATATGTGCTATGTCAAACATTGTGCATGTTATGTCAAATTGCACAATTATAAAATAAATTGCTCTAAGTTAAAAAAAATTGTAGATGTTATAATTTCAGCATATTACAAATATTGATCTTTAGCAAAAGAAATGATCACACCATTCATTTCAAGAAATAAAAATGCCAAACTCTAACAAAACATCACCAAAATTAATTATAAAGTCCATTGAAAAAGTCTTAAAAGCTGGAAAGTTTATATTCATCCTTTTTCTTTTTGAATGCACATTTCGTTTCTACATATTTAAGAGATTTCCTTACCAGTATAAAATAGTTTATAATTACAGTTATTTTTATAACAATCCCATAAAATTTATTTGCTACTAAAATATGCATATGACCTGAAGTTTTATTACTTTCACATTTTTGTTCCCATAAGCTTTTAAGTACTGAGATCATTATTCTGGATAGAGGCATCATTTCAAGATTATATATATATATATATAGTGATCGAAAACCTGTAACAATAAATAATATACATAATTATGGACTATCAAAGTATAAAACTATTGGAAACTTATACTTCATATAAAGGTAATTGAATCTAAATTCTGGATAGTTCGTTTAGCCTCAATGACTGTTAATTATTGCTTGTATGAAACAGACTTCAGCATTGTGTCTATTTCTAATTTAATTTATATTAATGTAACATTGAGAAACTTTGTTTATATAAATAATTGTATATGAATGTGATGAACTATACTATGCAATTTCACTTGGCAACATGCCAAATATCACACAGTGCCACATTTTGAAAATTATTTCTAATATTTATTTAACTGACAAATCAATCAGATCATCCTCCAACTATGCTGAAAATTTAAAAAAAATAACATAAGATATCAGATGTGCAAAAAGATTAATGATTCAGTCCTGAGATACATTCACTAGACAATATTGCTTAGGATAAACAATAAAATTTAAAATAAAAGCAAACAAATAATTATAAAAGGATGATGGTTTCTCCAGGAGAATGAAAGAATGAAAACGGTTCTGCTTTGATTGGGATAACAGAGGCACGTCAAAGAGAGCAAAACTAGAAGTGGATAATAGACTGCTGTTTAAATTACAGATATTCTTCAAAATGTTCATATATCTTTCATATATATGTGTGTGTATATAAGCTCATAATACAATAAAAACAAGACATTAAAAATAAATGAAAACAAGGGCTAGAATTAGTAATAAGAGAATTTATGAAAGGTAGTACATTTCAGAGATACAAGGGAACAAGTGCCAGCAGATGTCACAAATATTTGGTCTGCAAAGACTGAAATGTTTTATAGGTTTTCCACATTGACAATTTTAGAGAAACCTTTGATGTTCAAAGCAGCATTATTAACAATTGCCAAAAGTTGGAAACAATCCAGGTGTTCATCAACTGATGAATGGATAAACAAACAGTGGTGTATATGCACAATGGAATATTATACAGTGGTAAGAAGAAATTAAATCATGAACCATATGACAACATGGATGAACCTGCAGGACATTATGTTAAGTGAAGCAAGCCAGAAACAGAAGGGCACATACTGTATTATTGAGCTTTTCTGAACTAAATACATTATGTAAACTCATAAAGTTTATAATTAGAATATAGATCACCAGAAAATAGAAAGAGGGTAAAGAATGGAAAGCCGAGGGTTAATCTGTGCAGAATTGATATAAAGGTTGTTTATAAATCTTTGGAAATGAATAGAAATAGTGAGAGCACATCATGGTGTTTATGACTAGCAGAGCTTTTATATGGGTATGACACTCATTGATAGGGAAATTCTAAGGACATATGTATTACTAGAGGGAAAATCAAAAAATGTAACATGGGACTGCATAATATCATGCAGGGGTTCTTAACCTTTTGTTCCACTGACCCTTTTCCATTCAGGTGAAATGAATACCACAATAAGTTATTGATTGCATACATTCATAAGTGAAGGAAATGCTAGCTTTCAGTTAGAGGTCAGAGAAAATAAAGATAAAAACTTGATTTTTTTTTCAATTTAAGATCATGGACTCCCTGAAATCTTTCCATGTACCACTTGGGGGTCCATGGAACCCTGGTTAAGAACCCCTGACATAGTGAAACCTCATGTAAAATATGACTATAGGTGATATTGCATATATAAGACTGTTTTTACAATAGATGAATACAAATAAACTAAAAAGAGGAAACAGAACAGCATCTATGTACGGCAGGGGTAGTATAGAGAGTTTGAGAGGTAAAGAGTTTTGTTTGTCTGGTTTTTGTTTTTAGTATTTAGTATTTTGTATTTCCAGTATTACTGGAATAATGAAAATGCTGTAAAAATGACTGAAGAGAAGAATGCACAACTATGTGGTTATACTAAATATTATTAATTGTACAGAAAAGTAGAGAAAGGCCATGAACCTAGGGGGTAGAAAACCCTGAGCTTTTGGGTAAGGTACATCTGTATCCAAGACATTGCTTTGAGAAGGTTGCTTAAACTTTCTAAGCCTCAGTTTCCTTATCTGCAGCACGATTTGATAAGGTTAAAAAAAAAGATAGTACATGAAAAGTATTTTGAATGTTAGTTATCAGTTTTATTTTAGAAAACTGAAAGGTATCTCAAACAGTATTAATATTGAAAGTGCAGTATTAGTATCAATACTAATATTTTTAAATCTTTCCCTTTAAAGTATACCATACATAGAGTAGAATGCACAGATCCTGATTCTGTCAGTCAGTGAGTTTTATAAATTAAGCACACTGCTATGACTATCATCCATATCAAAATATTGACATTAACTGTACACAAATGTCTTGCTCTTTACCTCCACATCAAGCATAGCTATTGATCTGTATTCAATCACCATTCACCATAGATCAGAATCATCTTTTTTATTCATTTTTAATTTTTAGTGTATTATTCATAACGTGTATCATTCATCCATGAACATACATAAACACATGTCTAAAAAGGACACAAAATGGTTCTCAAGATCACTGGCTATTAATATTAAGGAAATGTAAATCAAAACCACAATGAAATATCATTTAACACCTACTAGAATGCCCACTATTAAAAAGCAGAAAACTGCTAGTGTTGGGAAGGATGTAGAGAAATAACAATACTCCTTCATTGCTGGTGGGAACATAAAATAGTGCAACTGCTGTTCAAGATGGTTTAGAAGTTCCTCAGGAAGCTAAGTATAGAATTACCACATGATCCAGCAATCCCACTATACTAATATATACTCAGAATAACTGAAAGCAGAGACTTGGACAGATATTTGCACAACAATGTTCATAGTGGCATTATACAAAGTTGCCAAAAATCAAAACACAACCCAAATGTCCATCAACCAATGAATGGGTAAACAAAGCATGGTATATGCATACCATTAAATATCATTCAGTTGTAAAAAGGAATGAAGTCTTGATGCATGAGGAAATGTGGATGAAACTTGAGGATATTATGCTGAGTGTTATAAGCCGGACACAAAAGGACAAATATTTCATGATCTCACAGTTTGTTATGAGCTAATTTTAATAAGGAAATTCGTAGGGTTAGAATCTAGAATATAGGTTATGGGGAGATAGATTGGGGTTAGAGAATGGAGAGCTGATGCTTAACTTATACAAAATTTCTAATGAGGCTGATGGTAAAGGCTTGGAAATGAATGGTGGTGATGGCAACACACTATTTTAAGTGCAGTCAACAGCCCTGAACCATATAGGTGAACATGGTTAAAAATTAAGAATTAAAAGATAAAACATAGGACTGTATAACACAGTGAACCCCATTGTAGACGATGGACTACAGTTAATACTACAAGTATAAGCATGTTCTTTCATGAATTATAACATTTGTATGGCACTAATACACGGTGTTAATATGGAAAAAATATACCTTATGTATATAATGGATGATATATAGAGCTATTTTAATAATCTTTCATCAGTTGTAACAAAAGTAACTACTATTAAAAATATACATTATAAAGATGTGCAATCATTTCAATAGGTTTTTGAGCCATTGCAAGATCACATTGTATTCTTCTCGTAGACACTACTTTAATAACTCTCTTCTATGCTCACTTCAGTAGTGGATAAACTAAAATCAGAACTGAATCTATCATTCTCTGCTTTACTCTGAGGCAAAGTAATGGTCCACTGACTATAAGCACAGAATTCCTACATGCATTGGAGATTTTTGTTTAAATCCTTCATGCCCAGTTCAAAGGATCCAAATTAAGGTCACTGGAGAACTTTGAAAGCATCTAACTCTTCTGCATAGGTACTCTGCTAGAATATAAAGAGACACTTGCACAAGTAGGACATGCAGAGCACCTGATACAGACACAAAAGTCTGTTACTCTGAGTTATATAACTTGGGGTAAGGATCTGAAGCTTGTTTAATAGAAAGACCTGGAGTCTGGAATCAAATACAGCTGGGGTAAAAATCCCAACTTATCCTTTACAACGTAAACTCTTTGAGGAGATTTTTGTTTTATCTTGTTTAAAATGAACTAATGATGCCAATTTAAAAGGTTATAAAAATACATGGCTAAAGTACTTAACACCATACTGGTCATTCACTAACTTGAACAGCTTTTGCTTGAGCTTATTTCAAAGTACATAAACACTTTTAGAAAAAATATCAGTGAAGAAAGAGGAAGGTGTGAAGTTACATAAATAGTAATGTTTTAATTATCAATAAAAAAGACATATGAAATGATGTAAACACAAATCAAGACTGGGAGGGTGGAGGGCGGAGGGCAGCGCCATTGCATAAAAGGGAGAGTAAAGTATTTTTCCCAGAAAAGAGTCTCTAAAGAAAGAACAATGAAGGAAAGAACCCAGTACAGCAATGGTCCAAATCTAGTTAACCTGGAAGCAAGGGATTGGTAGTGTCAACATAACCTTCCTGCTGCTATGGGAGCGATGTAGGAAACAGTAGAATCATTTTTGTCTTTTACTTTTTAAAATTATTTGTTCAACTCTATGAAGAAATCACTAGAAATCTGACATTGGCACTCTATTCTTTGGCTATTCACTTTCTTAGATACTAATTTCTGCCTCATCATAAAAAAGTTAATTGCATAGATCATTTCCTAAAGGCAGCTATTAAAAATTATGTGGCTGAATTGCAATGAAGGTTTATTCTATCAGCAGGTACATGTTTAAAAAATTGCAGATAAAGAAAAACTCTAACTTCTAAAAAAAAGAGTCATCATCTGCCCACCCTGCCAAGCCTTAGAGTTTGCTAGAATATCTAACCTATGCATTGGTAGTTTATGTGTTTGACTTTTCATAATCTAGATCCCAAGGTATGTTTTTGCTTTTTAATTAAAGATGATAAATTGATTTTAGATTACAATTTAGCCCAAAATATGGCAATAGAAAGAATTATCGATCCATCAGTGGGAGATATAGAGGAAATGTGGCTCATGGCTGAATTGAAAGGAAACTATAGTGTGTAACAGTGAGGATATGTTTTTCCATGATGTGCCAGGAAGCTCAGGCTTAAATTTAGTATTAGGCTATGATAATTTTATGATCATAGTTTACCAGGATTTCAGTGTTTATATTATGCTCCTTATCCTTGTGGTTTTTTATTTGTTTTTTGGTGTGTTTTGTTGTTGTTGTTTTTATTTTCTCCATTTTAATAGTCTGCTTTAAAATAAATGATCTCTAGTCCTCTTTAGAGTTAGATAAGGAGGGAATGAATGAAGGTAAGTGCAGGAAGGGAAGAAGAAAGAAAGAAATGAGGGAAAGAAAATGATTAATTTAGGATTATTTTAGGTGGAAAGAGGTAGTTTTATTCAATATTTCTAGAGCATGGAAATTTTAAATATGGGTAATATATATTCTATTAGTTCAAATTTTCTCTTAGTTTTGCACTCCAATATAAAGTATAATGAAGCAAATTGAACCAGTTGCTGCAGGTGATGAGGAGAAAAGTTTGTGGATTGAATGACTTAATAGAAGTCCCTAATATGCCAAATCTGCTCCTGAACTTTAGTTTAAGCATCAAAAGAATTTAGTTCAAAGCAAAACATGTTTTATCTTTGAATCAAAGCTATAAAGAGATACTTCAAGAACTAAGTTTAGATTACTAGTTTCCTTCCAAAGAGAAAGATCAAATTCACAGAGAAACTTACATTTTGTTGTAATTGAGTAATCTTCAATTGGATTGTCAATTTAACACTGCAAATAAAAGCTGCTTTAATTTACCAGCTCAGTATGGGTTATTGGAAAATTAAAGGGTTTTGGGTACTCCATATTTGCATAAAAATTTATTATCTGCAATTAAGTAACCTTCAGACAATTTTATTTTTAATTTCCTTCTGTCATGATATCTAGAAAATGCAAAGTTAACAAGTCTTAAAGAATAAGCAACTCTCTTAGTATAGAAACAATGGTAAGAATGAGATGGATGAAACAGTCAATTCCTGAAGTAATCAGAGTTGTCATTCTATCACATTGTTCAGTTGAAAACAGAGAAATATTTTACATCATATATAAATATCAAAGATGCATATGACTACATTTCATGGAGCAACAAGATAAAGTATCCCCTGATCTGCAATACCTTTGTCCAAGTCCTGATATTTTTTGAGCATTTATCTTTCATACTATAACAAAGCCTAAAGTCTAATTATGCATATGTAAATGGACTTAAATATTTATAATTAAATATATCTGTATTAATTAGGAATGCTGAAATAAATTTGCTAAGTAAAACTGATTACTACCTTACAGGTTAATAGAATGCTATTTTTGAGGCCATATTTTCTACAGGGCAGAAACACAGTTGGTCTCTTGTACACAAAATTTAATTGCAGGGGAGCAGATGTAGTTCAGTGGTTGAGTGCCTGTTTCACATGTACAAACAAGGTCCTGGGTTAAATACCCTATGTCTCCTGAAAAAAAAAAAGTTAACTGTAGTTTTATTGACAATGATAATTTGCATTACCATTGGATTATTATACCTTAAATTCTGACCCTAGCAAATTACAAGATATCCTAGACAATTGAAAACCAATTAAAGTTACACATCCCCATAGAATCATATTTGAGATAATATTTGAGAGTCCCGTAGGCAGTGCTAGCACTACAGCCAACAAACACCCCAAAATCTCTTTTCTATAATTTCAAGTCTGCCAATGTTTACTGACAGTAGTCATATGGTTGTTGTATATTTTATTTAGGCTTTTTGAAATTTCATAGAATTGAATTCTAAAGATAGCCATTATTTTTTAATTAAAAAATAGAAAATATGATGAAAACATTCACTGTTCCTCTGCTAAATGCTATATCTAAACATTTCAGTGTATAGAAACAAAAGCAGTAGTGGCAGGTGGCAGTATGAATTTAAATTAGATCCAATGCTCTGTAGGACAGCAGGAGGTCTTCTATATCAGTTTCTTGAGTATGTATATGTGACACCTGCAAGATCAAGTGCTGCAATCTAATCTAACTATTCACGTTTTTCTTTTTATTGGAGTGTTCACTTTCTCTCAATACACTAGTCTTTTTACTCATTAAAGCCTTTTACAATCAAACTGACTCAAGATATGTAGGATCTTTGTTCTGACAGATCGAAAATACAACAAAACAAAACCCTTTATCTCTTAAGCCAGCTCTAGGAGGGTGCTGCTTATCTGGCATTTGTACATTTATACACACACACTCAACTATTCTAATCTCATCTAACTTCATACATTAAGCTTTAGGGAAAAAAGTGAAATCACCTAATACCCGTAAAATCATTATTTTATTAAAATATTTTAAAACCATGAAATCCTGGCTTCTTAAATTTCAAGGGAACATACCTTTTAAAGGGATCAAACACAATAACTTCTTTCACAACCTGACCTTTTTCAATGGTTTCTTATCACTGTAATTGGCACTGTCACCCATTTAGTTACTTGAGATAGAATTTTGGGATTTATCCACTCACATCCAGAACTGTATTCTATAGATTTTATCACATAAATATATCTCAAGAATTTGTGTATGTCTTTCTCCACCAAGTCTACCATTCCTTCAAACCAATATCAGACCAATAACACTAGATTATGCTGTCTAATCCACAATTCTTTTATCATACAAAATCAGTGAATTTAAATTCATGAAGGGCTAAATTGCTATTCATTCTTACAAAAATATCTTTGAGGATACTCTATAGATTATAAGCAATTGGTAGAAATAGATCATAGATCATTCTTATAAAAGAATTTTAAAAAATATTATACAAAATACAAAAAAGACTCTTCTCCAATCAGCACCATAGCCTGCTATTTCAAAATAAAAAATAAAAAATAGAAAGAATAGAATTATCTTTATTATAAAACTATACTTTTCATTGGCATGATTGTGATAAGTAAAGCTTCATTTTAATAATTTCAAGTCAACATCTACTGTAAAATGATAGAAGTTATTAAAGAACACTTCATTAGATAAATAAATAAATACTATCTTTCCTCTCCCTCTGATACTTCTTCTCCCCCAATAACTTCATTTATGCAATAAAGTAGGACAAATGCAAGCTTTTTGTAAATAACTCACTTTATTGAAACCTGTGAAATTATAGCATGGAAAACAAAAACTCATCGCTAAATGTCTGAAATGACTCGCTCTGCATCCATATTCCTTATAGGAAGTCCTTTATTCAACTTCTCTTTCCCCAGTCCTCAAGATCCAGGGAGCCACTGTCCTTTCTCCAATTTCTTATCTTCTTAAGTCCTAAAGACTCCCATGACTCTTATCTTCACAGTCCACAAAGAGAAATGAAACATTCCGTCATATTAAAAATGTGCGCATTGAAGGATAACATGGCTTTAATTTGTTGTGCAATGTAACTTGCCACTTAATTTCCTTGACCATCTTATTTTCTTTGAAACCAGGTCCAAGCTTTTTAACTTACGTCATCCAAGCTATCATTAACATTTTCCTTTATGAAAAGTCTGTGTTCTTTCAGCCACACCATGTAGAGATAGCAATGACAGTAGTAAGCAGAAGGAGTGGACTGATTGTTACCTTGATGGTTGGGGAAAATATTAACCTGGGAGAAAGAAAGCTCATGGACTAGCCGTGCAAGCTACTGTAAAGGAACTAATCCAGTAAGAGGAGACGTTATTTCTCTGACTCTTGGTCTTCACTACTCTTCTTCTCAAAGCTCAAATGCTGTGACTCTAAGCATTGGCTTAATTGACTCTATTTGTCACTGGAAAATACAAATTTTCTATATAAATATACTTCAAAAATTAATACATTAAAAAAGTCAAGTATTAAACTAAGAAAAATGCAATAAAGCTGGAAAGAAAAAATATTTTCTTTAATTTTTCAAAGTTTTAAAAAATCAATTATAAAACATTATAAGGTTTGTTAAATGGACAAGCAGACATAATTCACAGAGGAAAAATAAGAAAAACATTTAAAATCATATAAATTAATGATATTCCCTAGTAGTAAATAATAAATTACAAGTTGTATACTGTGAATTAAGTTAAGAATGGCATATACTCTTCAACCAACCTATCAGAAAGGTTAACAGAAAATAAACTTAGTCATGACAAGGAAAGTGTATGACTGATATTCTCACAAATTACTCATTGGAAAATATATTAGTTTAATCTTTCAAAAACAAAAAAATTAACAATATTTATCAAGAATATTAAGCATGTGCCTTTACTTGATTCTGTTATTTTATTCAATTTATATATTCTGAGGAACTATTCAAAAGTCTGGAAATAATATTTTTGCCTGTAAAAATACTAATACTTATTTGTCCAAAATTAAAGAATTGTTTAAGTTATAAAATATCCATAGGCTGGAGTAATTCACAGCATTAAAAATATTTATTTGAGAGAAATTTAGTTACATGGGAAAGATTGATAATCATTACCTCATTGGAGAGAAAAATAAAACCCTGCATCATTCCTTCCAATTACAAACTTCCCCCTTCACTTTGAGAAGATTTACATACTATTGCCCTTTCCCATGTGACTTGCAGGGAGAATATTATTTTCCACCCATTTTCATGTTTATCATGTCACTTGCTTTTGCCAACTGAAAGTGCCTGGAAGTCATGCAAGTCAGTAGAAGGCAGAAAATTGAGGAAATTTTCCACTGCTCTATTGTTTCTCTTCTGGTAGAGAAGGACTTCATTTTAAGATAGAGGACTTCTTCAGCTTGGATCCTAGAATTAATAAAACATGTAGAGCAGATCTCCAGTTGATCCTAAAGTGGTCTGGAGCTAACACAGAGTAAAAACAAATGGATGAATGAATGAACATTTGTCATGGCAAGTTACTAAGATTTTGAAGTTGTAATGCAGGACAACAATTACAGAAGTTGAACAGACAGCTAATTCAATTATATAATATTATGTAATGTATTTGCATGCATATTGCATTTTCATTCCTGGAAAATATTGAATGTAATATATTTTCTTTGTATTGTCCTATGATAAGTATTTCTTACATTTAAAATTTAAAAACAAAAGAAGAAAAGCTAAGATGAAGAAAGGAAAAAAAAATAGGGTAGGAGAGGTAGGAGGAAAATAATGAAAAACCCAGGTATCAAATCTTGGTTGAAATTCCTACTCTTTTTTTAATAAAACATCTAATCTCGTATAAATTATTTAACATTCTTTCATATATTTCCCCCTCCTCCATCAAATGAATGATCTGAATACTATCATCTAGTTTTTATTTTATTTGATCAGATTGTTGAATACTAGATTTATAAATTTAATTGAAGTACTTTAAAAGATTTCAAAAGCATCAACTAGCACTTAAGCATCTCTTACTAATAAACTAGGAATCACATTTTAAGAAGAATAGTTAAAAGTAAGGTTGATAATGAGGGGAACAATTAAAATTATGTTGGATTTGAAACCATTTCTTAAATTAATGTTGATTCAAGAAAGATGAGAAAATTAATCTAGATAAGAGCCTGGGGAGGAAGGAGAAACCTGAGATCCTCTTTAAATACGTGAAAAGTTACATTACAAAATAAGCAGTAAATTTATTACATGTAGTTTCAGAGTAATGAAGGAAATCTAACTGGAAAAATATGGTTTGCTGCTAAACTTAGGAAATAAAGTTTCTCAAACTTTTAAGTATCCTAATGTGAAAACTGCTACAACATTAAACAGTAATTTCTTCATCAGTGAAAGTGTTCAAACAGAAGTAGTAAGATCATCTGTTAACTCTTGGTATTGGGATTATGAAATTTCTTAATTGTTTTCTGTATGCTTTAAAGATTGTTCCAGTTTTCTCAAATGAGAGTATATATTGTTTTCAAAGGATAAAAAAATTAAGGAATGAAGAAATGGAGTAAGATAAAGAAAAATAACAGGAAGGAAGGGAGGGAGGGAGGGAGGAAGGAAGGAAGGAGGGAAGGAAGGAAGGAAGGAAGGAAGGAGAAGGAAGGTAGGTCACTCCTATACAGAATTAAAAGTACCTTCTTTTAAATTATGTTTTCCACTCCTCTGGAACAACATAGAAAAGTTATTTCAAGAATGAACATAATGATTAGATGAAAACCTAACTATGGCAGTTATTATAGCTCCTCTTAGATTTATCTTTTCCAACTTATTAATGACCTTCTGCTTCACCATCTATCCTGACATTTATTTCAGAAAATTTCCTAGTGACAATGCTGAAATATCCAGAATTATTAAAATGGCCTGCTGTTATTACTTTTCAAAAAAGGAAAATAAACAAGTATGTATATATATATATATATATATATATTTTTTTTTTAATATTTATTTATTTATTTCTCTCCCCTTCCCGCCCCTAACCCCAGTTGTCTGTTCTCTGTGTCTATTTGCTACGTGTTCTTTGTCCGCTTCTGTAGTTGTCAGCGGCACTGGGAATCTGTGTTTCTTTTTGTTACATCATCTTGTTGTGTCAGCTCTCCATGTGTGCGGCACCATTCCTGGGCAGGCTGCACTTTCTTTCACACAGGGCGGCGCTCCTTACGGGGCGCTCTCCTGGCACGTGGGGCTCCCCTACATGGGGGATACCCCTGCATGGCACGGCACTTCTTGGGCACATCAGCACTGCTCACGGGCCAGTCAAGTATATTATTAAACAATGTATGGGTTAAGGTACATGTACCTAAATCAATTGTCTATATGTCTTAAGTATATTTTTTTTGTATATGTACATATACGTCTACATATACATATAAATAAATATACTGGTTTTCTTTGTGACAATTATTCTAAGAGTGATACTTTATGAGAAAGGGAGGTTATAGAGCTAGCTATATAATATGCATTTTGATAAATTGTATATAAAAACATATATACATAAAAGAATAATGAGCAAACTCACTTAAGGATGGCAAGTTTTCTTATTTATGTGAAGAAAAAAAGACTTTTTTTAATGAGGCCAGTTAAGAATTTATGCGTTGGCATTAAGAAATTAATTGGAAATCCTGAGTTAATCTGTGTTCTAAGAGGGTAAATGACAAACTTCACACAGCCATGTGAAACACAATCATGATTTCACTGTTAATGAAAAACCTAAAGCAATAAAGTTGTATAAAGTCCTAGGTTCAGTCAAATAGATTAATACTGTTGACAGTGAATGAGCAAATATGATGCTATTTAATTAATGTGTTAGCAGTTCTCTGTAGCTTCTGCCATATCCACTGTTTGTGCTTATCAAAAGGGTGCATTGGGTGTTAATGATATTACTTTCTAATCTATAAATCTAACTAATATAGAGTATTATATCAGCAACAAATAAATTTTAGCTATTTCAATTTTAAATGTGGGTTTTCATGAGTGTATGAAAGTTTCCCACTTATTCATCCCTGTACTTCCTTAGCTTATATGACAGAGCTGATTTGCTATATTTTTCTTGTCACTAAATTAAATCTGCCCATTTGAGAAAGAATCAGCAAGAACAGCTAAAGCTAATGAATAGCTAATGCTGTTTACTATACAATTACCTAGCCTGAAATAACTGGAATTATATAATGGCAGTTGATAGGACAATTTATCAGATATTATCCCTATTTTAAGGGTTTTATCTTAAATCAAAGAAAGTACATTTTGACAGGAACTTTTAAGTTTCTAATTATCTTTACAAAGAAGTTCCTTTTTAAAGGAACTTCTTTAAAACTTCCTTTTAAAGTTTGTATTCCTTGAAGTGTTTCTTTCATGTCACTTTTCCTTTTTTGTTGTTGTTCCATTTGCTACAGTTTAAATTTATTTTATATAGACAAAACATAGAGCAGTACTAAGTTTAATTTTGTGAAAATTACTAGTTTAAGAAGGCATGGTCACCTAAAAACGAGGCATGTTGAAACGAGTACCTCATGGCTTTTTAAATCCCTAGATATTACAAAGTTATTTGCAAGTATACACTAGAAAGAAAAATTATATCACCCACATCATCATAATGATATTTTGATATATCTAAAATTTATTGTATATATAAATTATATTTTGGGGTATATTAAGCTTTTGTTCAATACCACACTTCATTTCAAGCCCTTTGTGTGTGTGAATTTACTGAAAAAAAAATCATCTAGCAATGAATTGGATTCTAGAAAGTTTGAACCAATATGGTCAAACTTTGTTTTATTATTTGAGGTTGATAGGCCAAAGCAGATGAAATCATGAAATTTTTACATTTGAATCACAGTATCACCTTAAAGAACGTCTAGGTCAGTACTGTGATACAAGGCTGTGACCACTTAAGGAGTGCAGATTATCGTTTTTTCTACTTACAAGATTTTTTCCTATTAAGGTTTACTTGTCTGTAACTTTAGAACTGAAGAGAAATTATCCAGTTATCAATGATTTGGGGCAAAGAGTTGAAAAAGTTACCTCTTATTCTGCTTGTGGATTTTATTCATTCCCATGTGCACAGAGTTAATACACAATCAAAACAAGCTCAGGAAGCCGAGACTGGTTCTGAACTGTATGGAGCAGATTTGCTTACTTTTCACTCTGATCTCTTTTGCTACAAGCAGTGGAGATTTTGTTAATTCCTTAAATCAATTCAAATATTGATATTTTTCAGCACTGTTCTTTTCACAAGCAGGGAATGGAGAAAGGAAGATGAGAGAGCATATCAGCAAATCATGTATATTCAAAAGAAATATGTATCGTTTATACAAATAATAGCTCTCAGCCCCAATAAAAATAATTCAGGAAAAAGCCTGGAAGTATTGATTTATGCAAATATCTAACAAAGAAATGTCAAGCTAATCAAAAACTCTATGATAATGGTACATATATATTCAATAAATTTTAAAGGTATAATGAAAACGCACCTTTAAAATGACTTAGGTTTGTTTATTTTCATAAGCTGTTAAAAGGCAATAACTTATTACCTTTTAATTTTCTTCAGTTTCTTTATTTTAATGACTTAGGTTTATTTATTTTCATAAGCTGTTAAAAGGCAATCACTTATTACCTTTTAATTTTCTTCAGTTTATTTCTATAAGCTATAGTATCATAATCTCTCCTTTTCAACACATTTGTACAATTTTCCTTCATAGTTGATAATCATTCTTCACAAGTACAAATATGACTGACAAAATGATGCAGAAAGGGATTGCATTGATGCTTTTAATCCATAAGTTTCCATGGGGTCAAACAGTATGGAGGTCTCTGCTAATCCTTGTATTCCATAGATATTGCCAAAGTGTAGCTCCTAACTGGCAGTTTTGTCTATTTCCTTTCCCATGGTAAGAAATATAACGTTTTTTTATGATTGATATTTTCATAGATCAGGAAATCTGGTGTATGCATATATTCACATACAGATACATACAGTTACCATACGTAGTAACTCTAGCTGATGGGAAGAATGTCACAATGGAGATAATGGAATTTTTGATGATTGAGATGACTGACTACTTTTATTATTCACCAATATATGACTTCAGTTCATGTGACTGGAGTAAATTAATCAAAGATCCAATGAAATTTGCCATATTAATCTTAAATTCCACAAATCATATTTTTAATTTTTAATTTGTATGTAAAGCAATCTCTTTAGAACATTATTGATTCAATTATTTAATAGTACCTATTTACATAATGAAACCTTAGCTACAAAAACCATACATGTTTAGTATAATCTAATTTAGTATAATAGCCTATTTGCTCTTAATTTTAAATGCATTCATCAGTTTAAGAAAGGATTTTTGTAATAAAGATTAAGGAATTAAGAAAAAGAAATTTTTCTTCACTTCATCTTACCTTTAGTTCTGTTTTCAGACTCTTTTAAAAATGTCAAGATTACTCAGTATTGTTTGTTTGCTACATCAACTCTTATGAATGAAAACCAAATCTGATAAGTTAATTTAAATAAGATAGTAAAAACAATGAATTGAGCTTCCAGAAATTATTTTACAAAAAGTTTCCTTATAAAATGTACTAATCCTTAAAAAGATACATAATGGGAAATGGCAGATTCTGTGTCATTTTTTGTTTGATGTTTCCCAGGATGGTCTGGCCTATGTTGTGTTACCCTCAGTGCTAAGACATTGTGAGTGAAACTTTATTTGTGTAAAATCAAATGATTCAAGAAGAGAAAAAATGTGATGTGTGTAGGTACTTAAGTCAACAAGAAAATTGATTCTTCTGGGGCCCAAGCCTATTTGACCTCAACAGTCTCTTCTTCAAACTGCATTTTCTTCTGTTTTTCACTTTCCTCTTTCCCATATTTCCTACTACCTCTAAAAGTTTCTTCTGGTTTCCTTCTCTTTCTTAAAATTTGAAGTTCCTAAGTGTTTTGTGTCTAAGTTTCTTCCATTCTCCAAATACAATCCATCTCTAAGACCAAAAATTCTTGACTGCTTCTTGTGCCATGTAACTATTCAGAAGTCTGGTAGAGATTATGAAATCCTTCCAAGGACTGTTTTTTTCAATGCATGAACTCCAGTGCTATGAGGAACTAAGGAAATCATTCACGTACAGTGTTGGAGACTGAACTGTGTTCCCCAACAACACATTTGCTTAATCTGCTTTCCTTCAGGTGTGCAGCCATTTGTAAACAGGACCTATTGAGAATGTTATTATTAGTTAAGGTGTGGCAACTGAATCAGTGGCTCTTTTTTTTTAAACAAAATTCACATTTTATTTAGATTGAAATAAACTATACAAAACTGATTTTCTTCACCAAAAATAACAGCAATATTTTTTGTATTATTCCTTCATAGATTTTGTCTTTATCAGAGTGGCTCTTAATCCTTAATACAAGAAGCCTTATAAAGAGAAGTAACTGGAACCCAGAGGTCAGAGAAAGTCACCAGGAGAAGTAGGAAGTCAGTGGAAACAGGAGCAGATACAAATAGAGATTGCCACGTGGTGGGAGACAGAGAGGCAAGGGAAGTAACCTCAAGGATTGTTGCGAGCCATGACACTACAGATTTCAAGGAGAAAACACGGCCTTGGCAGTGCATTGATTTTGGACTTCTAGTCCCCGAAACCATGAGCTATTGTTTCAGCAAAGCCATTTCTCAGTATTTGTCATTGCAGCCTGGTAAATTAAGACATACAGTTCCCAAATTATTTTAAAATACTTTATCACATAAAATTACAACTTAAAAGATCTAGAGGCAGGTCTAATAACTACCACAATTTCAAAATTAGAAGGATCATTAATGATATTTCCAAATTTCTGCAACAATTACTATATGATATAAACATCACTGTGATTTATATCAGTGGCAAAGCAGAAACATAACTAATATTAGTATGGTTTGTTTACAATAATAAATTGAAGGAAATGCTATATTTTCTTTAGATGTTAATGAAAATAATGATGTATTTTTCCTTTCAAAATCACATCCCCTGACATGTGTCCATGGATCCCTCAGGTTAAAAGCACCTAGATCATCTCCCCTCTCCTCTTTCATTTTCTTACCATGTGCATCACAATTCATTGTAATACATAATTGACTGCTTTCCTCACTAATAAAATGGTGAGTTTTTCTCTTTTTTTAATTTTATTTTTATATATTTTTTTATTTCTGAAATGGCTCCTTTATCTACTCGCTGTGTCTGCACATTTTCTGCTCATTGTCTGCCCACTGTGTCTCCTTGTTGTGTCTGCTCATTGTGTCTACTTGTCTTCTTTAAGATGCACCAAGAACTCATTCCAGGACCTCCCATGTGGAAGGTGGGTCCCCAACCACTTGAGACACATCCACTCCCTGAACTTTTTCTTTGCTTATTGTGTCTGCTCATTGCATCAACTTATGACATCTGCTCATTGTGTCTTCTCATTGCATCTTCTCATCTTCTTCAGGAAGCATGGGGAGTCAAACCCAGACCTCCCATGTGGGAGGTGGGTGCCCAACTGCTTGAGCCACGTCTACTCCCAAGATGGTGAGTTTTTGAGAGCATCCTTCTTTATGTGTTTGCTTACATCCCCATTGTTAAATCAATAAAAAATTTTGTACCAGTAGAAGAAGTCTCCGTTTTGTATACACTCTCTTGGACCTTAGACCCATATAGTTCATTGCTAATAAGACTCACCAATTCCTGTTGTGAGTGTAGGCTGTAATGCATCACAAATGCTATGGCACAGGGCTGAAAGGTCTGACACTCCCAGCACATAGGCACTAAACTATTGGCTAGGTTCTATTCCAAGTCCACCCTGATTTAAACTTATAAACTCATTCATTTGTTTACTAAAACATATATGATAAATTTAAAATATATTTGGTCAATGAGAAAGAGAGAAAGGCAGGGAGAGTATCTTGAGTATGTTGTGATACTCAGAGATTTCCAGCTGAAAAACCTTCAAGATCAGTTACCACAAGCTTAAAGTAATTGTGGAAGGACTAAACCTAAAGTACAATTTTAAGATTGCAATCTCAAGACTGCAGCTGGTATTTAGACTAGAGTTGAGTTTCTTTTCTCCATTTTTTCCCAAAAATTTACAGAGCCTTGATTATAAGCAATGTGTTTAATTCAGAAACACCCACCAACTCAGAATTATAGCTTGCACTGCTGGGTTTGTTTGCAAATAAAATAAAAGTAAGGAGAAAAATAGAGACATAATTATGAAAGACACTAGAATGTGGAAAAGAGATTAAACCTTATTAAAACAGCAGTCCAAGGCATTAGAAACACTTCTATAATTAATAACATAACAGTTGACTGCCCTAAATGCCATGACCAAAATTAAAATTTCATTTCTGAATAGGAATAATGAGAACATAAAAAAGATTGGGCTTGGATTTTTCTGCTACTGAAGATTAATAATTGCCTAAGGGCTACATTCAGAATTATGACATGCATTTGGGTTTAGAGAAAGATAATTCATTGGGTGTGCAAACACTCTTTAACCCTGGATGATAACCCAGCCTGGCAATTACTATACAAAATAGATGCAATTTTCATTTTACCATAACTGGAGACAGATTATTTCTACTATTACCTGGTTTATTATAATTACTAGAGAAAACTAAAAGCATAAAGCATACTTTCAAGAGAAAAATACACAATCTTTGAAAACAACAAGAAAGACCTATTTTAAAATTTGCTCTAGATAATATAAATTTTAGTACGATGTTGTCAAGCTAATTGTTGAGAGAAATTAACATCTAAAGCATGGTCTAACTGTTTCTCAAAGAGCTATTATACTAATAGCAAATGGAAGTTTCATGTGGAATTCCTTTTAGAAATTATATTATATTGGTGTAGTTGGACTTTTAAAAAAACATGTTATAGTGTATATACTCTGGATCAAATATGCTAAATAATGAGATTCTTATTTCCACAGCCAAAATTTTAGAAACTTTTTATTTCTGTTTAAATTTATGTGCTATGTCATATGTAATTTAAAAAATAAATGCAATATTTTAAAAATAGCAATTATATGTTCAGTTTTGTCTCACATTTTTCAGTTGGAATTTATCAGTGCCCCTTATCAGATATACTCAGAAGCCTGGTTATCTATGTCAGTTAGGTACCTTGGCAAGTTCACAGAGCAGAGAGAGATATTCACTAGAGTAACAGGAATATACCAGAATCTCTAAATGGAGTAACCCATGATATCCCAAAATACGGCTATAAGATAGAGCAATTTTCTATCTATTTTTTTAGAGATAAACTAAATGTAAAATAAACAACTGAGCCAAAAGGGTTTATTCCAAATCTGCTTGAGTCCCAAACTCTTAATTCTTTGCATCTAGTTCTGAAAGTACCTAAGGCATTAATATTGATAATTTCAAGAATGACACCATATTATTATTGTTTCATAATTTTAAAAGAAACATTGCCA
The DNA here is from genome assembly GCF_030445035.2 of Dasypus novemcinctus. Classification (NCBI taxonomy): domain Eukaryota; kingdom Metazoa; phylum Chordata; class Mammalia; order Cingulata; family Dasypodidae; genus Dasypus; species Dasypus novemcinctus. The sequence goes on from NC_080676.1 coordinate 141,988,128, forward strand.
TATCTTTCATCCTAGACTACTGGAAAACTTATGCTAAAACAGATTTCTTGTTTTGGTTGTGTTGTTTGGATTTGTAGAAATTTTACAGAAGTAAAAGAATGTTATAGCAGAGACTCTCATTCTCAGAGTATTGGTTTTGGAAAATAAGAAACAAGATTTATACCAGGTATTTGAAATTATTCAATACTTAATCATGAACTCATTCTCAAAAATGGGCTACAATTGAGTTTGGTTCTAGTGATGATACTCAAGTATCTAACAATAGTCACTGCACAGACATTGCGTTATCAGAAGAATCAGAAGGGACATCAGTCATATTCAACTGGACTTGCAAAGCTGATGTGTATCCTGGGAATATTAGCCCTGATGTGTCCATTATTCTACAACTTGATCTACTCAGGAACAGCCAAGGAACAGAGGCCTTTGACACTATTACTTGTCTTTTTCTAGAACACATATCTGCCTGAAATCTCAAGAACCTAGTCCTTTGCAATAATTTTTACTAGAAATGCATACAATTTTTAATGTGTATCCTATGCATTTCACATTCTTTATAATTCATAAGGTCAATAAATGAACAATGAGAAGTGAAAACTTGTTGCCATTTAGTTTTGTTTTGTTTATTCTCTCCCATTCCCCCGCCACCCCGGTTGTCTATTCTCTGTGTCTATTTGCTGCGTCTTCTTTGTCCGCTTCTGTTGTTGTCAGCGGCACCCAGAATCTGTGTTTCCTTTTGTTGCATCATCTTGCTGTGTCAACTCTCCGTGTGTGCAGCATCATTCCTGGGCAGGCTGCACTTCCTTTTGTGCTGGGCGACTCTCCTTACAGGGCGCACTCTTTGCACATTGGGCTCCCCTACGCGGGGGACACCCCTGAGTGGCAGGGCACTCCTTGCGTGCATCAGCACTGTGCATGGCCCAGCTCCACATGGGTTAAGGAGACCCAGGGTTTGAACCGTGGACCTCCCATGTGGTAGACAGACACCCTAACCTCTGGGCCAAGTCTGCCGCAGCTATTTAGTTTTTGTATGATAAGCTTCCCTGAGTTTAAAACCAATCTTAGGAAACAATGTGTCTAATGAGCTACTTATCTACCAAGGACTGCAAATTTTATTGGCTTGTGTCTTCAAATTTGCTCTGTGACATAACTTCAAAGTACAGTACTGAAACCTGTTCATTCCTCTAGAATCTTACTTGCCTAATTGATTTCTCCTGTGGAGGTTGTTTTTTATTGAGATTTTTGTGTTTCTTTTAAAATATTCATTGCATAATTTAGGATTAGACAGTAGGTATTGGTATTGTCCTCCTCCCTTCAATTTCCTGTTGGTTTATTCATTTATTCATTAACTTATTCAACATTGTCATTGACAGCTGTGTTGAAGCTGAAGAATAACTTAATCAAGGCAGACAAGCTTCTTCTCCACACAGAACTCAAATTACAATGGAAAAGAGAAGCAATAATTAAGTGCAGAAACTTAAATTAAAAAGAAAGGAAAATATGCACCATAAAAATGCTAAGGAAATATTATAAAGACGTGGTAGAGAACCATGCTGAGACAGGGCTGAAAAAGTACCTTAAAAGGGGAGATATCAAAGCTAAGCACGAAGGATAAGTTTGAGTTAGTCATGTAAAATGCAATGGCGCCCAGAGCCTCAAACAAGCCCAATGCAGGAAAAGGTCTGACCTATAGAAACAACTGTCAGAGCAAAGTGAACAAGGTAGAGAGGAGCATGGACTAGTCAACATTCAGGGAACATGCGGGGAATCACAGGCTGTAGAAGCTGGTTCAAACTTTACTTCAGGTTTCATGGGATGTCAGTTAAAAGATAGGTTGTAGAGAAGAGAGAACCAGCAAGATGGCAGTGGAGTAAGGAGCTCCTAAAGTCAGCTTCTGTTACAGGACAGTTAGCACACATCCAGAGCTCTCTGGAGCTAGCTGAAGCACCTGTTTGGGCACTCCAGGAGGTCAGAAGAGCATCCTGCAATATCCTTGAAGGAGTGGAAGGAGGAGATTGCCCATCTGCACAGAAGACTCATAAGTAGAGCGCTCCACGCTGCGGAGGCCAATGCCTATCCTCCACTGGAGGCACAACACACCGCGGAAGCTGTTCCATGGCTGGAACTGAAAGCTCCACTGCCCCAAAACGGGGGAAGAAGAGATGGTTGGGCACCAATTTCAGCTACTGATGAGTAAATTCAGTGGGCTATGGTATAATCCTGAGAACAGCTAAAGTTTGAGCCTGTTCAAGTTAGAAAGAGGCCAGGAGCCACCATCTTAACTCCGTGCCTGGCACGAGGGGAAGCGGGGTGGATTGAAGATCCCAGTGCTGGTGGGGACCAGCTTCTTTCCATCCAGGTCAAATTGCAGCTCTAGCCTATGCCCCAGTGCCACCTCCAACAGGGAGGAAGCTTTGGGGTAGGGAGAGTTATGAGAGACCTGAGAGATGTTATAAACGTTTGTTTTGTAAGTTCACAACTATTATTATACACTTATTATTTATGTATGTTTACACATGAGTCATATACTTCAATTAATTTTAAAAAAAGATAGACTGTAGAGGAAAATGGTTATATATACAAACTCTGGGTCCAGATGCTCAGATTTAAATCTGACTCTGCTACCACTAGCTCTGTAACCTGAGGCAAATTTCATAAATTCTCTATTAATAATCAAACTTTCACCTTTTAAGTTTGTTAGGAGTGTTAAAGCTTTTAAAAAATGTTTAGAGATGTGCCCAGTACCTAGTAAGCTCTCTGTTACTGTTATTGTTGTTTGTCAGTGGTGAGAGTGCCATCTTATTCTTTCTGTTTTCTCAAGAAAATGCAAGGCAAGATCAACTACTGAGATTATTAGAGCAGAAATAGGGCCATAGAGGTGAATTTCCTCCTCATTATTTTCTCTTTCTAAATTCTTAGTGATCAGCTTGGACTGCCTGATTTAATCCTCAAATTCTTTGATTTTTGTAATCTTATTTAGCATCTTTTTTTTTTCACTTCAGTTTCTCAAAATTTCTTTAAACTTGTCTTCTAACACTTCTAGTTTTTTTTAAATTTTTGCTTATCCAGTAATTGTTTTTCACTTCCTGAATTCCATCTCCCATATTCCTGATGACATTTGTTATGAACCCCTAAAACTTTTCTCACATTACATTGCCTTTGTTTCCCCTATTTCTTTTTTCTATTATTTTATTCTAGTCTCTATATTTTTAATTGAACAGTTTGTTCATTGTTTGGTAATTATAGGCTGTTGTTTTAGTTTGCTAAAAGCAGCCAATGCAAAATACCAGAAATGAATTGACTTTTCTAATGGGTGTTTATTATGTTAAAAGCTTACAGTTCTGAAGCTGTGAAAATGTCCAAATCAAGGGATCATCAGAGATACTATCTCAGGAAAGGTTGGCTGCTGGTGATTCTGGACTCCTGCCACATGGCAAGGTACAATATTGTCCAGTCTCTCTGACAAAATCACTGCCTTCCCCTAAAAGCTCATGTTTGTCCCAATCTCAGTTGTAAGCAATCCGGCAAAACAGTTGTCTTTCCCCTCTCCTACAGGCCTGGTCTCTTTCAGCCTTTCTGGGGCTTCTTTCCACATCTCTGTGCTCCACTGATTCCAGTGTCTCAGGGTTTCTCTGTCTCTGCTGCTTTTTCTCTGTGTGCCTCTGCTTTCAGTACTCTGTATAAAGGCCTTCAGCCAGAAGGCCATACCCACACTAGGTCAGAACCTCAAAGAAGCAATCCAACTGCAGGGTTTCACAACCACAGGAATGGATTAGCTCCAAGAACATGATCCTTTCTTGGATCCACAAAAACCCCCAAATTGTCTCAGTTATATATTCACATTTTTATAATGAGCCACAATAATGCACTGATCAGATACTGTTTTTGAATCTGTGTGTGGCTTGGGAGGTGAGTAGGTTGTTTGTCAATTTTTGAGATTCACTTTAGAATAAACCATTAGAGATTCATCAACATCAGTACCAGGATTTCATTGTTTACTATATAGACTTTCAATTTCCACTCTATCTTCTGTTCAGGTTCTCAATTTCTATATTGTTTATTGTATATTCATCACTAATAACTTGGTAAAATTTACTTAAAGCACAATGGGTTATTTCTTCCCAAGGACTATAAACTTGTCACCTGTCTGTGTTGATTGGAGAAAGAACTCTTAGATTCCATCTGTTCTTTATTCTGGCTTTTAACAAAATTTCTTTTATAACCCTACCTTTCATTTCTTATTTTTTAAGGTGATTAAAGTCAACCCCTGAGATTCGGGGAGACTTTATGGAATGATGCATGATGTGCATTATTAGAACCCTCCTACAATGGCATTTGGGTTTGAATTTTCTCCTTTTCGCAAGCCCCAGTTTCATCTCTCATCCTAACAATAGTCCTCATCTAAAAACAGAATTTTCATATCTTGAATGCTGTTTCCTCCTCCTATCCCCGTGAGTTTATATATTTATAAATTTTCTTTTCTTTCATTTCAATATAGTCACACAGAGGAAACAGAAAAAGGCATGCTATTAAGCTGTCGTGTTTGACCCACCTTATTTACTCCTCCACCTGTGCCATTCTAGCTTCTATTCCACTGAAATAGTAATCATCAATGCCACCAATAAAGTTCATGTTCATAAATCCAGTGAACGCTTTTTTGTCCTTATCTTACAAATCCTTGCCACAGAATGCACCAAACTTTATTGGTGCATTTAAAGCATACTTCTCTTTGGGTTTTAATGGTGCCACTTGGCCCAGGATATTTTTTACATCTTTCTCTGCTCCTTTTCAATCTTCATCTCTGGCTCTTCAATGAAAGAAAATCAGACGACAAAACTAAAAACAGGGATTGTGGGAAGATGGTGATGTAATAACAGGCAAAGCTGAATACTCTTTAAAAAAATGGAGAAAGAGCCAAAAGTTGTCAGAAGGACCTGCTTTAGGGGTCAACAGACAAGGACAGTGCTACACAACTCCCAGGATGGTGAGGGACAGAGAAATAAGTAGCCAAAATAATAAACGTGAGTTACCAAGCCCCTGTGGTGGGTGGGAATGGCTCTCCTCCCCCACACCCAAGATACTGAGTTGGAGTAAGACCCCTGGCTCACTGCATCTGACTGAGAGAGGCACAGACATCTTCTTCCCTGTCAACTGTTTCAAGGGAAAAGGGAGGGAAGGTCAGGGAGATTTTCTTCAGTGAATTTGGCCAGCAGAGCCTGCTTTGAATCTCCAATTTGGAGATTCAACGCAGATACACAGGAAAGCGATAACTGAAACACCTCCATGGAATAGTATGCTGCCTAGTGCCACCTGCTGGACAACCTGGAAATTGCATGGACAAATCTGCTATTGGTATCCAAACACTGGGAGAAAATCTGGGCCCCACTAGTGATTTCCTGGCCCAATTTTGAAAACTGAAGCTTGGCGATTTTAAAGACTGAGAATAAGTTCAACAAAATATCAAATAAGAGCTGTAGGGAAAAAAGGCAATAAGCAAGAGAGAGAAATTAACCACCAGAGTAAAATAACCAACAATTTCAGATACCTAGATAACAGCAAAAAATTACAAGCAACAAGAGAAACAGGAAGAGATGGCCCAGTCAAAAGAACAAACAAAATATCCTGAAGAAATATAAGATTTAATACAATTAATCAGTGATAATCACACAAATATCCAAAATCACTTCAAAGAATTTAAAGAAAATATGACTAAATAAATAAGGTATATTTAGAAGACACTGGGTGAGCATAAAAAGCAGTTTGAAAGACTTTGAAGAAAAGTAACAGAACTTATGGGAATGAAAGTCATGATAGATGAGATTAAAAATGCATTTGATGTACATAAGAGCAAATTAGATTTGCCTAAATACAGAATTAGTGATTTTGAAAACAGAGTACCTGCACTGGAAAAGATAGGGGAATAGAAAGAGAAGAGAATGGAAGAAATGGAACGGCGTCTCAGGGAACTGAATGACAACATGAAATGCACAAGCATTCACATTATTGGTATCCCAGAAAGAGAATAGAATTAAAAAAGGGAAGAAAGAATATTTGAGGAACTAATAACCAAAAACTTCCAACCCTTAAGAAGGACATAAATATCCATATTGAAGAAGGACAATGGACCCCAGTCAGAATAAACCCAAATAGACCTACCTGAGACACCTACTATTCAGAATGACAAATGTCAGAGGTAAATGGAGGATTCTGAAAGCAGCAAGAGAAAAGTAAAGCATCACATATAAGGAAAATTTGATAAGATTAAGTGCTGATTGCTCATCAGAAACCATGGAGGAGAGAAGAAAGTGCTGTGATGCATTTGAGTTACAGAAAGAGAAAAACTGCTAGTCAAGAATTCTGTATCCAACAAAGCTGTCTTCCAAAAATGAGGGTGAGTTTAAAGTCTTCACAGACAAACAGAAACTGATAGAATATGTTACCAGAAGCTCAGATTTGCAAGAGATATGAAAATGGGTGCTGAAAGGAAAAAAGAAGGGCGAGAGGTTTGGAGAAGAGTTTAGAAATGAAGGATATTAGAAAAGGAAGAGTAAACTAAAGATAAGAAGATAATACAATGATATGACAACAGAGAGTTGAAGAACTAAATGGAGGAAGTAACTAATGCCTTTACAGTAATAACAGTGAATGTTAATGGATTGAAATCCTCAATCAAAAGACATAGACTGATAGAACGGATAGAAAAATATGAGCTGTTTATATGTTGTCTATAAGAGACCCACCTCAGACATAAGGACAAAACCAGGTTAAAAGTGAAAGGTTGGAAAAAGGTATTCCATGCAAATAGTAACTAAAAAAGAGATGGAGTAGACAAGACAAATGTAAAATAACATTATAGTATATGAACAATAATTACTCAGGGCAACTGAAAAATTTTTCCTGTGATCATTATTCTGAATTTTTTTTCTACAAAATAAAACACTTGCTTTTAATTCAGGAGGGCTAGAGAAAAGATATATTTTTGGATACTTCATTTTTCTTATACATCTCTTTAATTAAAATAATCTATCTGGATCAATATTGATTTAGCATGACTACTCTTGAACAAGATTTTGAGTTTTTCTGCCTCATAAAATTTTTATCTCCTAGAATTCATTCCAGTAAGATGTGAAGAACTCCCAAATAGGAATTTGATTATATAGTTAGAATTACGACTTAACTGGAAATTGAAAAACTAAACAAATAATTTATTTCATTCTTAGTGATTATTATGTCCAATAGTTAAAGCTGTAATGTAAAACATAGAATTATGTTATAATTAATTTCTATTGTATTTTAATTATTATTTACATTTATAAATGTTTGTTGCTATGCTGTTTTTTATAATTGATTAAATCTTGCCTAAACTTGTACTCTTGTTTAAAATTTGTACTTTCTTTCAATCCAGTTTTCTATTTATCTTATAATTTTACAATAGAGGATTTTTAACAGCTAAAAAAAAGACATTGATTATACACTTTGGATAGATCATATATTATGTGAATATATTTTAAAAAACTGCTTAATAAACATAGATAATTGTCAAGAATAGCTGGAAATAGCAGCCATGTACAGCAAGGGAAACAGAAACAGAGCTTCAGAGGTGAAGACTTTTTTGGTTTACTTAGTTGGTTTTTGTTTATATTATTATTGAAATAATGAAAAGCGTTTAATGATGTTTGAGGAGATGAACGTACAATTATGTGATTATATCACATATCATTGATTGTACACTTTGGATAAATTGTATGTTTTTTAAATATCTATCAATAAACTTAATTTTTAAAAAACAAAACTAGAAACAAAATTAGATTTCACAGAATTTCAGACAATTCAATAGAAATTTAATTTAAAAATAAACCATAATTTTAAAATCATGAAAATATAAATCATAATTTTAAAATCAGGAAATAAAAGTTTAACAGGAGTACAAGGCAATGTAAAAAATAACTGGCATATTTATTAGGCTTTTTGGGTCCCAGAAAACTAGTTCTTCGATTTGATCAACTCCGAAAGGTGTGGACCTTTTGTACATGGGACTTTTGATTAGGTTACTTCAGCTAAGGTGTGGCCCAGGGTTGTCTTAATCCTCTTACAGGAGTCATTTTATAAATGGGATAGATATGGAGAAAGAAAAATCATGGAAGCAAGAAGGTGAAAGCAAAGAAATCTGGAAGAGAAGGGAGAGACCAGCAGATGCTGTCATGTGCTTGCCATATGACTGTCCTCAGGGAGAAAGCATCACTTGATTTTGCCTTGATTTGGGCATTTTCCTCAGTCTCAAAACTGTAAACTGATAAATCCCCATTGTAAAAGCCAATGAATTTTATGGTATCTGCATTTTGGTAGCTTTAGTGAACTAAAACGTATATATATATATATGTATACACACACACACGCACACACATACATACATGCATACCTATATATGCATTTACATACATAGACACATATATAAACATTTGTCTGTATATTTAGTAATTTCTTTTTTTTTTAATTGTTTATCTGCTTTCCACTCCCTAAAGTACATTATTTGGCAATTTTGGTGATATCTGGTAGACACAAACTTTGCCTTTATTTGAAAATGTCTTTATTTCACATTTACTAGTAAATGATAGCTTAGCTATAGATGAATTTTCCCCTCCACAATGTGACCAATTAGTGGTTTGAGTTTTATCATTGCATTTAAGATTTCTGAAGTCAGTTTCATAGCTGTTCTTTCTTATGAACATGTCCTTTCTTAAGATTTTCCATTTGTCTTTGATATTGAAAAAGAGACAGAGAACTTGACTCAAATGATGTGAATAAAAACTCACAATCCATATATATTTGAAAACAGTGCTCTATATTGTTTATGGATGATTCATATCTGGATCTGATGCTAACCGTGGTGGTTTGGAAATGGGAAATTCTAGCAATATTTGATAACCAAAGTATTGTAAGTAATGGTACTATCATCCTGGATGATCCCTGTACTCAGATCAGGATTCTATCATGATTGTATGCTTACAAAAGCCTGCCCTCATCAGTGTAGAATTCACATGGTTTAGAAAAAATGACGGGGTCTCTGTCATGGAAACTGTATTTCAATTCACTGCTACTTCTTTCAGAGGGTGTGATGGTTAGGCTAATGTCTCAATTCAGCCAGGTAATTGTGCCCAGTTGTTTGGTCAAGTCAGCACTGGGCTAATTGTAATACAAAGACATTTATGGGCTTTAGTCACCAGTGAATTTACTACATTGCTGATTACATCTATATCAGTCAGGGAGATTGCCATCTGCAATGAGTGATGGTGTATCCAATCAGTTGAATCCCTTAAAAGGGGAAGCAATTTCAGCATTCAGAAAGAATTTCCCAGCTCATCTTTGGACAGCCAATATCTTCTGAAAATTCTTCAAGGACCTTCATAGGACTTTCATCAAGGTCCTGGTTTGCAGCCTGCCTGCAGAACCTCGACTTGTCATCCCCACCGTCACGTGAGAGACTCATAAAATCTTATACTGTTTGCAGATATCTCCTGTTAACTCTGTTTCCCCAGGGAATACTGACTAATACAGAGGGGTTAGTGAGATAAGAAGGGAAAGAAACTGCATGCATTTAATGTTAATAATAAACCATCATAGGAAAAGTCTTATGTAAGAAATTTACTACTGCCAAAAACTCTTTTAGAAATTAAGGAGGTTAAGTAAAAATAAATAAACAAAACACTTGCTTTCAAGAAGCTTACATTCTCCAGGGACAGAAGCCTGGTACTGGAAAAATTTATGCAAAATCACATAAAATATATCATGATAAATACATTTCATGCCAAACAAATCAGGATTGGGGATAAACACAGTCAGCGTAATGTTTTGAAACTTTATCTAGAGGGTTGTCAGATCCTTCAGATCTTACTTGGACAGAGAGCTGAAAGAAGTTGGGAGCATATAATGTAAGTCTCTGATGGAAAACTCTTTCTGATAGAGGGAATAATAAATCCAAAGGCCTCAAGGTTATTGGCTGCTTGTCATGTCTAAAGAACAAACAGCAAGGAGGCAATTGTTGTTTGAGCAGAGTGAGAAGAAAGAAACAAGGAGAGTGATAGGAGATGAGGTTGGTGGGTGTTGGGGGTCAGTGGGAGGAATGTGGAGAAGGAAGATTTTTACGTCATGGTAAGGCTTTTGACTTATTTGTAAATTTTCTTGCGTAGATTTTGTACATGTAGTGTTAGATCTATGCCAAAGTACATCCTTTTTGGTGTTAATATAAAAGATGCTGTGTTTTAAATTACAACTTCCAATTGTTAATTGCTGGTATTAATAATTATCAATAATAATTGCTGATATTAATTTTTGATCCTTCCTTTTTAGTATATGCATTCAGTGCTATAAATTTTCCTATTAGTAATGATTTAGCTTCATTCCACAGTTCGATAAATTGTATTCTCACTCGGGAAGAAATAATTTTTAATTTTTCTTGAGGTCTTTTGATCCATCAATTATTTGTAAGTATACTGTTTAATCTACAAATTCTTGTGATCTCTGTCTATCTTTCTCTTATTCATTCCTAATTTAATTCCATGATGGTCTGAGAGGAAAATTTTGTAATCATTAATCTTAATATTTTAGAAGTGTTTTTTTTTTTCAGCCCAGAATATGGTACACCTTAGTTAATATTCCAGGCAAACTTGTGAAAATATCTAGTCTGCATAAGTTGGATGAGGTATTCTATGAATGTCAATTAAATTCAATTGATTCATGGTGCTGTTAAGTTCACCTACATCCTTATGAATTTTCTTCAGATTGGACTGGTCAATTAATGATAGATGGTATCAAATTCACAAACCATACAGTAGTTTTGCCCATTTCCCTTTGCAGTCCTATAATTTTTGGCCCCACATATTCTAATGTTCTGTTTCTCTGTTTTTAGGTATATATCTATTCAAGATTTTTATGCCTTCTTGGAGAATTGATTCCTTTATATTATGTAAGGCCCCTCTTTATTCTTGATTATTTTCCTTGTTCTGAAGTCTGATATATCTGAAAATGATACAGCAACTCCAGCTTTCTTTTGATTAGTATGGTGGTTTGAAGCTGTATGTACTATAGAAAAAAACTTGTTCTTAAATTTAATCTTTTCCTGTGGGGGTGGAAATTCATTGTAAGTAAGATCTTTTGATGAGGATCCTTCAGTTTAAATGTGACCTACCTCATTCAGGATAGGCTTAATCCTATTATTTGAGTCTTTTATTAACAGAATGAATACAGAGTGGGAGGGAGAGGGAGAAGAAGAAGGAAAGGGAAAGGGACAGGGCCAGAAATAAAAAGCTGAAACAAAATTCATAACAGAAGGAAGAGACCAGGAGATGCTGCCATAAGCCTTGACATGTGGCAGAGGAGCCAAGGATCACTGGCAGCCAGTGTTCAGGACGTTGAAGATGCCTTAATATGGACACTTTCTTAACCTCAAACCGTAAGCTAATAAATTCTTATTTTTTCAGCCAATTAATTTCATGATATCTACTGTGAGCAGATTAGGGAACTAAAACATTTAGTGTTAGCGTGATTTATCTTTATCCATTCATTTACTTTTAGTTATCTGTGTCTATATATTTAAAGTGGGCTTCTTGTAGACAATATAAAATTGGGTATTGTTCCTTTATTTATTCTGTCTCTCTCTTTTTGTTGGTATATCTAGACCATTCACTTTTAAATGATTATTGATATAGTTGAATTAATAGCTATCAAAATTGTAACTGATTTCTATTCATTGTTCTTGTTCTTTATTTTCTTTTGTCTTCCCCTTTTTTATAGCCTTCTCTTGTTTTAATTTAGTGTTTTACATGATTCCATTTTCTCTCCCCTCTTAGAATATGAATTACACTTTAAAAAGTTCTCTTGGTGGTTTTTCCAAGAGTTTGCAATATACTTTGCAGCTAATCTAAGTCCACTTAAAAATTACTCTATACCACTCGATGGGCTGTATAGAAACCTTATTTCATAGTATTTCCAATTCTTCCCTCCTGGCTCTAATATTTCTGTCATATATTTCACTTATCCATAGCTTTAATCATCCAAAATATTGTTGCTAGTATTAATTGAACAAATTGTTACTATTATATCAGTTAAAATAAAAATACCAGATTTTTATTTTAGTTTCATTTGTTCCTTTTCCAGTATTCTTCTTCTTTTTAAAATATCAACCCAACTTTCTGATGTATATAATCTACCTTCTCTTTGAAGAACTACTTTAATATTTTCTTGCAAGATGGGTTTTTAGTGATTAAAATCCATCATTTTTGGTTTCCCAGAAAAGTATTTATTTCGTCTTTATTTTGAATGCAAATTTCACAGGATACAAAACTCCAGGTCTGTGGGTTTATTCTTTGAATATTTAAACATGCCAGTCCCATTGTTATTGGTTGCATGCTGTTTGAGGATGCCGTACCTAGTTATAGGTTTTGGGGGCAATTATCCTGCTTAGTATTCTCTGAGATTCCTAGATCTATGGTTTCGTTTCTGACATTATTTTTTGGAAAATTCCCAGCCCTTATTAATTCAATGACATTCCCATTTTTTATATGTTATACCTTTTGTAATTTTACTATAGTTCTTTTATATACTGTTCTGTCTTACTTTAATTTTGTTTTCATTTCAGTTTTGGAAGTTTCTATTGATATACCTTCAAGCTCACTGATCATTTCCTCAATTGTACAATCTCATCAATAGAGCATTCTTTGTTTCTGTTACAGTGTTTTTGATTTCTAGCATTTACTTTCAGTTCTTATTAATAGAATTTTTTCCTCTCTGTTTATATTGTCATCTGTCATTTCTTCTTGTCTACTGTTTTCTAATAAAGTTCTTAATATAGTAGTCATAGTTATTTTAAATTCCTAATCTGATCATTACATTACAAAATATCTGAATCTGATTCTGAAGCTTTCCCTGTCTCCTCAGACTGTGTTTCTTTACTTTTAGAATGACTTATACATATTTTTGTTGAAACAGAGACATGGTTGTATCAGGTATAATGAACTGAAGTAAATAAACCTCTACTGTAAGGTATTATGTTCATGGCTAGGAGTAAGGATTTGTTTATGTTTGTTGTGGCTAGAAGTTCCTCTGGTATCCTTGTTTTTGTTACTCTAGTTGTTTTGGGTTTTCCCAGAAATTCCTTCTTAAATAGTGCCTGGGCTTTTGAGTTCCTTGCATATGCTACCATATTATTGTAAGGAGCCCTACTGATGTGATATTAAGATATGAGGGAAAGGGAAGTGTTTTGTAATCCTATAGTTAGGTCTCAATCTTTTCATCAACTTCTGACTTTGCGCCTTGGCCTTGGTCTTCCTGAGTGCTTCGCAGTTCCCTCCCCACCTCTCTTAGGTGAGAAAAGAAGACAAGGGGAGAGGCTGAATTTGCTTGTTTTTTCCCTTCCCCAATTGTAAGGACAAAAGGGAGCTGGAAGTGGGTATTTCACTTTTCTCACTTAGATAAAGCTCTGATAAATCTCATCTTGATTATGCTTGATATATTTCCCTTGAGTGCAGTCATTTGTTAAGGAGAACATAAAAGTCTCGGAATATTTCAAAGTGGTTAACTTTCCCCTCCCCATGTTAGAAGCAGGTGGGGATTTCTCTGTGTACCTCATACTGTGAATCTAGTAGGGCAACTGGAAGTAAAACTCATGGAAGTGTGGGGATCCCCCTAAAGCTGAGCCCCAGGGTTATTTTTCAATCTCTCAAGCTAGCCCATGCTCATTCTTCAGTAATCAGTCAATTATTCTTTAAGTATTTCTTCCCAGTGTTCCTTCCAGTGGTGGTTTCTCTTCAGGGAAAGCTACAGTTTTCTCTTAGGGCTCCTCTCTGGAGTTTTAGGGGGAATGGTTTCCCCTTTGAACTCAATTATTCAATAGACCTAGACAGAGTTTTTGATTTTCAATTTTCCGGGTTTTTTCTTGTGAGGTTGGGAGTGACCACTTCCAAGCCTTTTACATGCTGTACCAGATATTGGAAGTTCACTGGTATTTACTTCTTTTTTTTAGCATTGCATTTTCTGAAGACCACTGATAGAATTTAAATCTTCTGAAAGATTATCATGTAAACATCATAATCTCTGTAAATAAATTTATGAATATATAGGAAAATTGACTATAATAGAAAAAACTGATCCCTAAATGGTTAGAGGACAAACATGCTGAAATAAGACAAAAGTTTTAAAAATGTTGGAGAGAGACTGCATCCTTATCTACTTCTCAATTTGCTAAGGACTGCTCAGAGGGCAGAATAATTTCTTTATCTATCTATCATCATGGAAATAATTTCCTTCATTAATCTGGGCAGAGACAATGCATTTTCAGCAAATTGGAAAATCTCTTTGGCAGAAAAGCTTTAACAATTTTTTAAGGAATAATAATAATTATAGTGGATATTTATTAATAACAGAAGCTAATATGTGCTGGCCAATATTCTAATTATATATCTATGTATATGCATATATTTATTTATACATGGATTTTTTATATTTATGGTATATATATGTATACATGTATTTCATTTTTACCAAAACCCTAAGAATTAGATAATATAGTTGTACTACTTTTATAAATGTAGAAACTGAAGTAAAGAAAGATCAAATGAATTGCCTTAAAACTGAAATGCTAATACCTGATTTAGCAGGATATGATCCAAGCAGTCTCATTCCAGAGTCCATGAACTTTAATACTATGATGAATGTCTTAGTAGTAACATACTATTTTGTGGTCAGCAAATATAAAAACTTCTCATTTTATTTTAATGCAATTTCCCACTTTCATGTAAATGTAATCTTGGAGTGTGATTGATAAATATGACGACCAAAATAAAATTTCAAATAAAAAAAATATTGCTTCGAACTCTACCTACCAAGCATCAGTGGAAGGTAATTAAATGTGAAATTTGGATTCTGTCTTTGGATTCTGCCAGAACTAGTTTTAATTCTTGCTCAGTGACTTAATAGCTATATGAAAATTAGCAAGTTCTTTTACTTTTCACATTGCCATTTTAACTCTAAAATAAGTAATAATAACTTATGCAACATTATTGTGAAAGAGAAATAATATACGTAAGACTTTTCACACTTCGTAGACAAACACTGATGATTATTTGAATCTTATCACGGGGAAGTAACCAGACAAATTTATCCATGCTTTCCTTTTATACATGGAAAGGATGCCACACTGGAAATGGGGATTTTAGTTTCAGCATTAGCTTATTGATAACAGAGTACAATGTCTAGTTAGGATTCTTCCCCAAGGAAAGCCTATAATAAAGTGGAAAAAGTTATAGGATCTTTTGCAATGGAGAAGAACAGAGTCTCAAATAGAAAATAGGCCTTCATGTTCTCAGCACATTTTGAATTATAGTAGACCCCAAGGAAAATAACTTACATCTATTGAAAGCACTATGTTAAGACTTTATGAGTACTCTGGGTAAGGCTCTGTTTGCCTTGTATAAAATGTAGATATAATACCAACATTTATTTCATATATTTTAGCTTTTGAAAAACAAAACCAGATCCAACCCTAAGAGAACTGGGTCTCTTGGCACTTAGAGTCTGTATTACGAACTCACAATAATGTTCCAATAACGAGTACTTTTAAACTATGTCACAAGAGAACAAAATGCTTCTAAGAAACTTACAAAGGCTTCATTCAGAATAAGAGCGTTAGAATTGCTTAAGCTAGCCATGGCTTATTTAGTCTTGTAGCATGACAAAATATTTCATAGTGTTTATCACACCCACAATTTGCATACATATTCTCAGAAGTATTTTGAGTTGTGATATAGGACAGCAATATGGAGTGCTGTTTGCTTTTAAATCTGTCACTTTTGTTGTAGGAAAAAAACCAGACATATGGCCCTCATATCAAAATATTGGTCCTTAAAGACCACCATTTGCATTGGTAACTCCTTTATAATTTAAAACAAGCAAAGATGGTCTGTGTTTAAAATAAGTATCCATGTCTGCTTAAATTAATTCCCTCAGATTCTGTACTTTTTTTTTTTTGGCTTTGTTTTGCTTTGTTTTAAAAAGAAGACAACAGAGGTGGGCAAGAAAAATTCTAAAGTGACTTTTAGGAAAGCATATTGATTTACAGAATGGAAATATGGAGTAAATAATTATTGGTGAAATGGAGATGCTTGGCATTTAAAAGTGCTTCTTACATATGATTCAGAAATTTTCTATAATAATTTTTGGGCTATATCTCTATTATGGTGCTAAGAATGGCATTTCATAAAGAAGTTACCCAATTTCTTCGCATAAAAGAATCTATGCTTCCTTGAATAAAAGGGGGAAATGGCAAAGTCAATGAGTTTATATGGCTAAGAGTCTTCAGAAAAGAATCAGGAGGTCATCAGAGGGTCACACTTACACACTCCTCAGGAGGACCCCAGAAACAGCCAAAGTGGATGCAACCCCAGGTACTAGTTTTCCTGAAGGCTATGGAGACCCACAAAGATATGGTCATGGTAGATAGCTCTGGAGCTCAGTGCTGTGTCAGTTGACCCTACTTTGGAATTTGTGTTCCTGAGTGTGATGTAGATGGACTCAGATGTGAACTTTCTACACATGCCTCTTCTGTCACTTTTAATGAAGCTTTGGTTGGTGCTAGCATTGGTGTATACTCAGGAGACTTGAATCTCTGGACTGTCCATGTGCCAGCTGGGCCCTGAGCCTCAGCAGAGTTGCAACTCCTCCTCTCGGTTCGTTGGAATTATGCAGGTCAACTAACAGGGAGATAAAGATGGTCAATCACCACACCTTGGAACCGAGAATGCCTACAACTGCAAGCAGAAGAATTGCATTCATCATCCATGTGGAATCTAAGTCCCCTCTCAATATAGAGGTGGGGTGGACATCACCATCACAGGGCCCACAGAATTGAGGAATAAAATATGGATTAGAGTGAACTAACTGATATTTTACTATAAAACTTTCATGGCTACTAGTAGAAGAAATTGTATCATTGACAGGGAGAAAGTGGTCACAGTAATAGCTGAGGGTGGGAAGTGGGAAGAAGAGATGTGATGAGGGAGCATTTTTAGGACTTTGCAGTTGTCCCAAATGGTATCGCAGGGTCAGATGCTGGACATTATATATCCTATCATAACCCACTGAATGTACCGGGGGAGAGTGTGAACTACAGAGTACACTATTATCCACATGGTGCAGCAGTACTCCAAAATGTGTTTGCCAAGTGCGAAGAGTGTACCACAATGATGGGGGAGGTTGTTGGTGTGGGAGGAGTGGGGTGGGTGAATGGGGTGTATATGGGAACCTCTTATCTTGTTTATAATGTAATCTTTTTTGTGATGTAAGTATCTTCAAAAAAAAATACAATTTACAAAAATGGTTGGGGTGGGGGAGTGGGGTGTGGGTTATATGGGAACCTTTCATGTTTTTTTAATGTAATGTTCTAATTAAAAAATAAAATAAAATAAAATAATCTATGCTTGAATAATAAGCTTATAAAATTAACTTTATGTGTCTTCATACACTAACTACATTTTCTTCAGTAACTCTGATTTGCATTCTATAACAACATTCATCTATATCAAGTCCAATGTTCATTGCTTGTGTATGTTTTTTTTGTACTTTATTCTTAGCTGTTGCTTTCTGCCACTCTTTACTTAGACACTCTTCTTTGTCTCTATACCATGTGATAAATTTCTGAATTTTTAAAGGAATGTCAAGAATAATGACAAATTTCACTACCTAAATAGCTTCTATAAGAAATTCATTTCACCAGTCATTTATTATTTCTCAGTTGTAATTATGAACATGATTGCAATTAATCATCTCCCAGTTTGTCCAACCATGTAAGTGCTTGCTATTTTTTACTGATTAAACAAAGCAGTGGTTTACTCTTCTGGCAAACAGCATAGAGGAGCTATAAACCATAATGGGCCATGAAAAAGTTTTTTAAGTTTTGCTTTACTAACAACTATAGAATATATATAAAATTAGATTACATATGTTTCTTAAATGATATGCTAAGTTTAATAAATTTGATTTTCTTTAATAATAGTTTAACAGATATACTGAAATAAATATGCAGCTGAGAAATATTTTGAGTTCATGTGTCCTCAAAATATCCTTAGTGTCAATTTATTTCAATGAGAAGATAAACACTGCAGTATGTGGAAAACTTTTAACAAATGATATTTTCTAATCTCTGATAAGGCAATCTTTATTGACTTCATTCTGTAGTTGTTCATTAATAAGAAAGATATTAATAATAAGGAGAATGACATCACTCAAGTAAACTTGGTCAACATGGATAGTAAAAATAAGTCTTTCAGTATGCGACCATTTTTTTCTTTGTTTATTGTATTAATTAATGTTCTCAAATAAGGTGAGTGATTTGCTAAATAGTCCTTAAGACAACATCAGCAATTAATATTTATCCAGATTAATATTTCAAATGAATGGTTGAATTCTCCAGTTTAGCAAATCAATTCTACGTATTTGAAATTTTCACTATTCCACTCTATTTTAAATTGTATTGAAGAAGACTGAATTTCAGGTAGCTTCATTAAGCAGTTGTGATCACAGCTACATTGATGCTCAAAATACTGATTAAAATATGAACTCTTCTCTGTTTAAAGAATATCTTCCTGCTTTATGTGAACAAACCATTTCAACATAAAGTTCGGCTTTGGATGACCGACATAATTAGCTCTTGGGAAAAGAATATGAGTATTATACAGCATAGACGTAAACTATTTTCTTTCTACTTGAACATTAGTTGAAACCTCTTTGAATGAGCATTTCCGCCCCTACACTAACATTCAAGCGTTGCCTTTGCTGTAGCAATGATAGGTTTTATTAATTCTGAAACAAGTATTTCACTAGCCTGCAACACCAATTTCAGATGATCTGGTTGGCTGTAGAGGTACAGATTTAGTCTAGAGAGTACTAAACCCAGGGACTTAATTTGAACAGGTTCTATCCTAACAAAAACTGGAGCTACCCAGTAGCATACCTAACATTGTAGTCAACCGGTGAAGGGGAAGACCGTGATTTCTTGAAACATTTCTTCTTCTTGACACATCCCACCAACTCAATAGTGTTTTCAGCATGAGACACCCCTTCAATTGGTTTATTGAAATCAAGATATATGAAAAGTATTACCATCAAGCCTTTTGTAACTAAAACATTAATTTCCCCAACCAGGGGAATTTCCTGTGCAGAATAGTTTTATAAAACCAAATTGTGCCTCTTCTTGTCTTGTCTGGGGCCTGGGCTTTGACCTGGCCAAGAGTGAAAAAAACAAATGAGCAACAACAACAACAAACACAATTTCAAAGCTTCTTCCAAGTAGTTGTAAAGCTAAGTGAGACTGTCAGAAAGTCTGTGGTGTGTCTGGGGAGACATTTTAAGAGGCTTCCATTTTTCATGACTGATGAGTGGCTACTGATGTTATCCTAAGGCCAAGGAAATCTGGAAAATTTATATTCTGTTTAATAAATGATATTTTCCCTAATATTAAATTAGCACATTTATATGATGAAGACACATATTTATACATTTTTATTTAAAATTTGTGTGCATGTGTGTGCACATGTATGCATACATGTGTGAACAAGCATGTATAGTGTCAACAGTTATCCACAAGGACAAGGTTAACCAGATTCAGATAGCTGAAGCTCAGCTCAAAACTGCCTGCTGAAGCCCTACAAGGTTTTTCATTGGGTGAATAGTTCTTCCCTCTAAAATATCACTAATCTGACAACTCTTGGCATAGTCGAGACAAACTAGACCATTTGGAGGATATACTTGTATGAGAAAACACATAGAGGACAAAACAGCTATTTCTTGATTACCCACTGAATACAAAGTTGATGATGATAAAACTGAGTTTTATAATTCCCTTGTGAGAAATCTGATTTCCAGATTTATACAATCTAGATACTTCCTTGGGTGGAAGAAAAAAGAAACATGCCTGTAGATAGCATGCAAAATGCTAATTTACTCCATATCCTCTGCACTTCTTTTATGATTCTCACAATGAGGCACTCTCCAAAATGAATTTCTTTAAGCACACATGGTACACTGAGACTAAACTGTTTTATTTGTGAAATTAAATTGCCTTCTATTTTTAAATTATTTACTTAGTTTTGTTGCTTATCAGATAATATGATAGCAAAGTGTTACAATATTGAAATGTCAATATTCATTTATAAAATTCACTGAGATATTTTTAATGAGTCTAAGCAGCAAAAACGATGTGTATGTGAAACACTTCTTGCCTAATCAGACTCACAAATTTGACTGAATATTAAATCAATTTGATTTATTTGATTCACTAGAAGTATATGAGATTCTTTGATGACACAAATGCAGAATAAATAACAGTACCTATATTTGTACCATTTTTTTGTACAAACAATGAATATGCAGTTAAGGGCAAACAAAGTGGTGGGCCCTATTCCATTTCTAAAAGAAATTTAAAAAACAATATATCATAAAATGCTGGAAAAAAATGAGCTTTAATAAACTTTTGTGTCTTTCTAAACAGCTTTGCAACACTCCATTTTTGCCTGGTGATGTTTCTTAAATAATTGACTCTGAATGCATCAGATTCAAATATAATGACTAAAACTATGCTGTGAAATATTCATGTGATGATTTACCACCATATGCATATCAATTAAATGAAATCTAATACCCCTGAAGCACAAGGAACATAATTACAAATCAATACTCTCAGGGTTTTCTCTATAAATGAGTAATAGCAGATAATTTTATTTAATAGCTATAAGCAGTAGGAGTAGAATACAGAGTAGAAATCATTACTTTGTCATTCTAGGTATACCGATATCATGATTAGATTTTGGAAGCATTGTTACTTTCATATTGTCAGAAAGACTTACTATTCAGATGTAGACATACTAACAAAGAGCATTTTCAATGCCTCATTCCCTCATCCAATATCTCTCACTTGTAGGAATCAGACGAGATGTTATTACAGGATGAGATGTTTGTTAAAAATAGATGGGAGATATTTCAAAGAGAGAAGGAAAATGGTGTAGTGAGTAGTGAAGAGAATACTGGACTGAAAAAACCTGAAGGAGAGAAAATTTTGCCGTAGTTTTCTGCTGAGCTTCCACATGGCCTTAGGAAAAGTATCGCCATTCTGGAAATCACTTTTCTCACCTGTGAAACCATATGGAAGGATTAGATGATCACCAAAGCATGCTCAGAGCTGGCTTTTGACAACTGTTACATTAATATTAAATATCAGAATGTTGTCACATTGATTTCACATCAACAGAAACATGATATTTTAGAAGAATTCCCTATAGAATGGGCTCCTGGAAAGCTTTTCTTAATGGAATATTTTCTCTCTAGAATCTATAACCCAATTATTGAGAAGAGAACATAGTTATTTTGTGATTAGTTGGATTCTGATTTACTGAGCAAAACTAATTTTAGAAAAGATATTCACCTTTTGCATCAAGCCAAACAATAAAAGACATCTGAGAAGTTTTGAGTGGAGAACGTTTTCTTAAATCCATTAAGATATTGTTTGACTCTATTATTTGAAAATACTCAGTGTCAGGTAGTAAAAAACCTTTTTAAAAATCTCTAAGAAAGCAATTTGGTAAACTAGATACCCTGAAGTTGCTTTCCATTAAAATGCATCTAGATACTTGATTAATTCCAATATATATCGCTTTAATATATATTTGAGCAAGTGGAAAGTAAGGAAGTTCTCTAAGCGCAAAATGAATTAAACCATCCTGGGTATAATTCAGACCCTAGGAACTTCTCAGATAAATTAAATAAAATGTGAACTCCCAATGAAATATCATCAAATATGCAAGGAGACAAACTACACTGAGCTGGAAGAAAAAGTGGAAAACTACTCAATTATACCACCAAGATTCAGGGTTTGAAAATTTTGGTTAAAAATTTTGAAGTGCTCTGCATAAATGGTTCCTGGAATAGTGGGTGGAATAAAATACGAATAAGAATAAAAGAGATATTAAAACACAAATATACAGTAACAACTTTTAGATATAAGAAATACATTGTTGAAATTAAAAGCACAGTATATTGTTTCAAAATCAAATTAGATCCAGCTGAAGAGAATAATCTAACTGGAAAAGTTCTGACTAGAGAGAAGGGAAATGTGGATATATATGAAAATATAATATTTCCATAATAATATTAGTAATTAATTTTTGGAATTAAAACAAGTCTAAATAACTGGAAAATAACTATGTATTAGATATGTATGTTCAGAATAAAAATGCTGCAGTTTTCTTTGTTATTAAGGAGGGGGATTAAAAATAGATTAAGAAACATTAGTGTATATTTGATTAATCATGTATGGTAAAGCTTTAAAGGTAAACAACAAATAAAAGAAATGGAAAATCTAAAACAATTAGGGAGTGCAAATTAAATAAACAAGTGAACAAATGTTTTTTAAATCATTAAAGTATAATGAAAAGAATAGGAAAATAAAAAGAAACATTATTGTATTATTGGTAGAAACAATTACGTGTGTTCAAAAATCAAAAATTATTGTTTGTGATTGTGATTGTTTGAAAGGACTTACACATTTTTGCTACATACTGATAACAATAGATGTAAGACATAAGAGGAAAATGTTGAAAATAAAACTGAAGAAAAATGTAAATTTTAAAAAGTGGAACACCTATATTAATATCATGGAAAATAGAATTTATCATAAATAGTAGCCATTCAACAAAAATCTGTAACATTGTTGATCTTGTTTTGTCTTCATAAAACATACCCAATATATCTGCAGTGAAATTAATAGGACTATAGGGATACATTGGCAAATAATTCTTATCAGAGGAAAGATTTCAAAGTACTTCTCTTAATATAGACAACATAAAATAAAGTCAGGGTAGAAATATTTGAACAATTCAATTGGCAAAATAGATTTCATAGACATAGTATTCTGTACACAGATAATTCTAGACTACACAGTCTTCCTAAGCATAAAATAAGTTAAGTCTTTTTAAACTAACGATGTGCTAAGCATTAAAGAAAAGTTTTTCTTTTATCAGATTTCTAAGAAACAATATTATAGAGACCACACTCTGGCTACAATGCCAATTATTTAGGAATTTTAGCAATGTATAAATTAAAACTTTCCTTGCATTTGGTCATTAAAAAAGCCAAATATTGAAGTACAAATTAGGTTTGGTTTACTAAGTATTTTGGGGAAAAAACTTAGATGTGAACACTAATGAAAGTACTAAATCTGAAACTTGCAGAGGACAGTAAAAACAATATTTTAAAGAAATATATGGTTTTAAGAACTTACATTAAGGAAAAAGTCCAAATATTTATGTGTTCTGTAGACAAATTAAGAAATTAGAAAATAAACTAAAAGGGAATAAATGAAAAAGAAAGTAAAAACAATGAAAATAAGAGCAAACATTAATTAAGTATAATGCTGTGGTTATATACGTATCCAAATATATTAGTCAGTCAAAGGGGTGCTTATGCAAAATACAAGAAGTTGGTTGGCAATTATAAAGGGTATTTATTTGGCGTAGAAGCCCACAGTTACCAGGTATAAGTATAAGTTACTTTCATTATCAAAGTCTATTGCCACATGTTGGAGCAAGATAGCAGCTGACATCTGTGAGGATTCAGACTTCTTGGGTTCCTCTCTTCCAGGGCTCCATTTCCCTCCAGGCTCAGCTGCTATTTAATCCACAAGGCCAGCTGTAGACTCTCAGGTGACTGGTGTCTCTCTCCAGGGCTTGAATCCCCTCAGGGTGGCACTATTCTGCTCCACTGTGTGTATATTTCCTGGGCTCTAGCTCAAAACTCCAACCTCAAAGCCCCAACATCAAAACTCCAACCAACTTGTCTGGTTTGCTACGTAGTTTTAACTGTGAGTCTTCACCCACCAAGGGGACAGGGACTCGATCAAAGCCTTAATTATAATTTAATCACACCCAGCTACAGACCAGTTTACAAATATAATCAAACATCTATCTCTGGAATTCATAAAATATTTCAAGCTGCTACACTAACAAACATTCAAGAAACATAGCAAGCAATTTTTCAATAAAATCTTTAATAAATGGAAATGCCATCAACCAATGAATGGATAAACAAAAAGGGTTATATAGATGGAATGGAACACATTTTGACTCAGTCATAAAAAGTAACAAAGTTATGATACATGCAGCAACATGGGTAAACCCTGAGGACATCATTTTGAATGAAATAAGCCACACACAAAAATACAAATATTGTGTGACTGAGAGAAAGAAAAACTAGAAACAGTCATATGATACATATTAACATAGTCATATAGCCTATGTAAGCAGTCATATGATATGTTAAACTCCAGCATTAATTTTAAATTTAGCTAATGAATAATATTCTAATCTTAACTATGCACCCTCACCCCTGTAATCCACAGCATGCACCTGTACATTGTTGCCTATTATCTTTAGTTATCAAAGCAAATTCCTGTTTTTCACTACCTGGCATGTTTCTGACTTTTTCGCACCCCCTTTTTTTCTTCTTTCCCTTTTCTGAAAGCTCATAAACCATTCACCTGAGAAGCCTGGGAACCAAGGACACTCCAAGGAGCACAATGAAAGTGGGCAAAGAAAACCCCGTAAAACAACCCAGCAACTATGAGCTCATACCTTCTCCCCCTCCTCTGATGCCCACCTTGCAGACCCCAGTTTGCAGGTGGTCTCAGCCAAAGGCATTCATATCCCCACCTCTCTTTATCTGAATCTAAGAAAAACACTTGCCTCCTTTGTATGAAGAGGCAGTTTTGATATTTTGTCACCTAGCCTCCACTGGCTTCTTAATAAAGTTTTCCATTGTATGATCACTCTTCATGTGGAATTCAATCTTCTGTGTTGTGTTAGGACCTGGAGAACACACGGGGGTTCCCCTTCATGATGTCACTTGATATGAAATAATTAGAATAAACAAAATCAGAGTCAAAATCTAGAATATAGGTTACCAGGGGATAGGGTTAGGATAGAGAATACAGAGTTAAGAATTAAAATGTACCTATTTAGAAAGATGGAAATGTTCTTGTAATGGATGATGGTGATGGTAATACAAAATTGTGATCATAATTAACAGCAATGAAATATATATCTGCATGTGGTTAAAAGGGGAAGTAGGTTGTATATATGGTAATAGATTAAAATTTTTAAGAAAATCCATGCAACTACACTATGCAAACAGTGAAAATGGATAATAACACAATCATAAAAATGTGCTTTATCAATGTAGCACATCATTGCA
Organism: Dasypus novemcinctus; assembly: GCF_030445035.2. Lineage (NCBI taxonomy): Eukaryota > Metazoa > Chordata > Mammalia > Cingulata > Dasypodidae > Dasypus > Dasypus novemcinctus. The sequence goes on from NC_080676.1 coordinate 142,013,412, forward strand.
AAGTGTTGATAACAGGGTGGTATATGGGAGTCCTTTATTTTATGCATGATTGTTCTGTAAACTCACAACTTCTCTAAGTAAAAAAAGAAGTATGAAAAAATTTAAAAAGTGGGAAACAAATATAATGGAGGTCCTTAACTTATTATATGAGGCCAGTATGTATTTGATTCCAAATCTAATCTAGGAAAGTACAATAAAATAAAATTATCATCCAATCACTCATGCACAGAGATAAATATTCAAAATAATATACTAAATAATTGAACCCCAAATTTTATAAAATTGGAAGTTCAGTATGACTATTTTCATTTTATTTTTGGAATTAAAAAGTAGTTGAATATCACAAAATATAATATCTCCCCGTAGCAGGTTAAAATCTACAAAGACAGCAACTTCATAGCTGCAGAAACATGATTTGTCATAACTTGAGAAATTTCATGAAGAAAATAAAAGTTTTCAACCAAACTATATTTTCAAGGGTACTATCTTAACCTAATATTAGCTGCTAAAAACCTACAACAAATATCATGCAAGAACATTAGAATACTTTCCTTTAAGATTACAAACAGTATGAGATAAGTAACTCCACAGCTGCTTTTCAATAATGAACTCAATGTACTCCATGTGGTATGAAAAGAACAATGAAGTCTAAGCAGATAACTGCCTTTTAGAAAATAAAACATCCAGAAAAATTATTAGAATCAATAATCAGGTTGAATAAGTTGACTGGATAGAAAATAGACATGAAAAGAATTTGAATTTCACCTACTAACAGTAAAAGATCAACATATAAAAAGACTTAATTGCATCTTTATATACTAGGAATAAAAAGCTATAGAGGTCATTTAAATTGAAAAAGATGTTTGAAAAGTATCAGATGTACATGAAATTGAGAAGAAAGTACAAACAGTTCCCATGTACCACCCCCATTCTTTCAGTTTCTTTTATTGTTACCATCTTGCATTAGTGTGATACATTTGTTACCATTGATGAATCAATACTAATACATAATACAAATATTAACTAAGGTCAATATTTTACATTATGGTTCACTCTTTTGTCTTGTACAGCTCAATGAGTTTTGACAATTGCAAAATATCATGAATACACCATTACAGTATCAGCCATAACAGTTTCACTACCCTAAAAACTCTCTGTGCTTCATCTATTAATCCCTCTCTCCGTCTCTCCCCCCACCTCCACTGAATCCCTGGTCTTTTTATTGTCTTTATAGTTTTTCCTTTTCCAGAATGTCATATACATGGAATCATGCATTAAATATTCACTTAGAATGGCTTCTTTCAATTAGAATATACGCATTTTAGATTCTTCCATGTCTTTTTGTGGCTAAATAAAGCTCATTTACTATCACTGAATTATATTCCATTGTTTTTGCCTTCACTTATTGATGGAAATCTTGGATGTTTTCAGGTTTGACAATTTGCTTTTGCATTCACTTATTGATAGAAATCTTGGATGTTTTCAAGGTTTGACAATTATGAATAAATATGCCATAAACATTGTGTGTAGATTTTTTTTTGTCTGAACCTAAGTATTCAATTTATTTGGGTACAACTGTGGTCTTGTGGTAAGATCATATTTAGCCATGTCAGAAACTACCAAACTCTCTTCCAAATGGCTGTATTATTTTGCATTACAACCAGAAATGAATAATTGTTTTTCTGGACCTCCATTGATGAGATTGCATTGTTATGGCATGGGCCAGTGTGGGTCTTAACCCTCTTACTAGAGTCCTTTCTGAATAGGATGAATACTGACACTGAGAGGGAGAAAGCCATCAAAGCAAGAAGATGAAAGTAACAAAACCAGGAAGAGAGAGAAAAGATCAGCAGACACTTCCATGTGCCTTTGCCATGTGGCAGAGGAGCCAAGGATCACTGGCAGCTGGTTTTCAGGAAAAATGCTTCACCTTGGCGATGCCTTGATTTGGACAATTTCTTGGCCTCACGCTGTAAACTAATAAATTACTATTTTTTAAGCAACCCATTTCATGTTATCTATTTTGAGCAGGCTAGGAAAATAAAACAGGTTTTGGCAGCAGGAGAGAGGGTGCTGCTATTGCAAACTCTAGAAATGTGGAAATGCCTTTGTAATTGGGCACTAAGCAGAGGCTGGAAGAACTGTGAACTGTTTGATGGAAAATGCCTGGAGTGCTTTGAAGAGACCGTTGGTAGAAATATGGGCATTAATAGCACATCTGCTGAGGCTTTAGATAGAAATGATGTATGTGTTATTGGAAACTGGAATAAAGGTCATCTTTGTTTTAAATTGACAGATGAATTGGAAAAATTGAGTTCTGATGCTGGAGGGAAGGCAGAATTTGAGCGTGACAATCTTGGATGTTTATCTGTAGAGATTTCAAAGCTAACGTGTAAAGCGAAGCCTGGTTTCTCTTTGCAACTTTTATAGTAAAATGCAAAAAGAAAGGGATAAATGCAAACTGAACTCGGGGGCACAAAGAAACCAGAAATTGATGGTTTGAAAATTCTGAGTTTCTGGAAAGCAAGCGTTCAGAGAATAGGGCTCCATGTGAGTGTTTAACTGAACATGGATCCATTTCAGTGCAAGTCAGAAGTGGAAATGCAGTTTTCCAAGAATGATCTGTGGAAAGCCCTATTGTCTGATGGTTGGGCCCCCTAGTAACTGCATGAAAAAAACAACAAGGTTTTTGCATGATCTGTAGGAATAAAACCACTACTAGCCTGGATTAAAAGTGACAGAGAAGGGACAGTGACATATTAAAGGAAAAAAATCACTTTTCAGGAGCAAGCCATCAGATATAGTCTCTGCTCTCAATATTCAGCCTATTTCTAATTGCTTCCTACCAAGTCTACCATTGCTACTTTAGTCTATAGCTCCATAAAATTTTCCGAGGACAGTTGAAATAGTATTCTACCTTCTCCACTGCTTCCACTCGTCCTCTGTTCTGCTCCTCCAGGCTCACTTCCTCCCTTCGTTCAGGTCTCTGCTCAAATGTCCCCTTCCTCATTGGGGGCCTTTCTGAACACTCTCTGTGAGGAGAAACAAACTACATCATTCTTTCCCAATACCTTGCTTATAGTTTTCTTTACAGCATATATATTAAACATTCTTTATGTTATACTATGTATGTACATATGCATAGACATTTAATATTTGCAATATTATGTGTATTTATATATGAGTATATATTTTTAACTTATGATGTTTCCCACTAAGTGACATTCATACTTTGTTCATCTTTAATATCTAGAAGAGTGCCTGTTCATTTTAAGCCCTTGAATGCATTTCTGTGAGTTAATAAATGAGTGAATGAATTAATAAATCCACAAGGAACCATGATTGAGACTCAGCAACTCCATCTTCACTTTTCTTTAGCTCATACACTTTCTTATTCTGCTACCTACTAATATTTTTTAATCACGTATCCCTCATAGTTTCTTCTAATTCATGGTCTCTACTGTCCATGGTTTTGACTGTCTCATCGACTCTACTTAATGTCTTCTCTCTCTGTGCCTCTCAGTTCTTGTGCCACTCAGTAGTCCCATGCCTTCTGTCCCCTCTATTTGGTCCATAGTTGAAATAAAAATGCTCATAAGCAGACAGCAGACTAAGAGATCTTCTGATGACAACCTCTCTGTTAACTGGATTTCTAATAGTGAAAACTTGAACAAAATACTAAGTTTAAAACAGCAGGACAATTGTTAAATTATGACATATAATGCACTAAAATTGTGATGCATATTTTTCTTAAGCATAACGTTAATACTGACTATGATATATTTCATAGCCCATTTCTTTTAGATGAAGATCTTGTAACTTTTACTTTATCTTTGAACCTTAGAACTACCCTACTTGTTAATTTCTTTTGACTTCCTCTTCTATCTAATGCAGCGTAACAAAGTACATAAGGCTTAAAACAAAATGTGCCCTCTGATAGCAAATTAGAGTACTCCCATGTGAAAAAAAAAAGCAGCATAACCATTTCCCGAGATATGCAAAAGTCTTTTTTCATTAGGCATTGGCTTGATATCCATGGTGTAATCTTCTACCCAAGTTTAAGTGGGAATGATGCACCTTGGTTGCAGTTCCTTCGATAGAGCTCCTCAAGTTTTGTGACCCTTAATGCGATAATTTTGAAGTCAAGCCAAACACATATTACAGTACCTTGATTAACACCTCAGGAATTAATCTCTACAGGCTAATTTTCTCTCACTAAATCATTCTTCCATTTGTATAAGCTGTGTTTACAACTAGGGAGCTTTTTCTGCTTTCTTACTGAAAAGAGAAATTTAGGAATCACAAAATGTTTCCTTTTGTACAAATTATATGCAGTGTAGTTCAAACTGATATACTTCTTTAAAAATCTGTGGATAACTTAAGTGCCTAATGAAGCAGTGGCTTCTTGAGATCCTCCCTGCCTGCTCCAGGTTACACCAATTCACCATATCCACACAAGGTCTGCGCGTTTAATGGCTCTTTCACAAGATAATACCTAAATCTATGGCTCCACACGCCACCATATTTGTCAATGTTTTATCTTAGTTTCTGTTCCCCTGGCTTGTACCTGGATTCTGCACTTTTATTCCTTTCCATCTTTAAGAGCTTCAGATGATGTTCCTGGATTTTTCCTTTAAATCCAGGTTATACTGATCTCAGGTCACTATATCTACAATTCCCCTACTGGTCTCAAGGTCTTATGCTATATACTGGTACTTCAATTATTTTATTTAATTATTATATGCATATATAAGTGGCACAAATACATACCCTGAATAAATATCTATTGAATAAATGAATTGGTGGATATTTTGTCTGCCAAACTAAATCATGTGTCAGTGTTCAACAAATACTGTCTTTTCACACTATAAAATACAGTATGTCCTTCTGTGGTTGGGGAAGTAAATAGACAAAGGAAAAAGGGTGTTCTTATAAACTCATGGAGATACTCCTCCTAGAAAGGATATTAATCCCTAGTGTTTTATGATTCAACTTTTTGTTCCCTTTTCCAAACTCTTAGATAAGAAAATATTGATATGTATAAGCTGTTTTATCCTATCCTTTGATTATTACCATTTTAAATGTATACTCTTTGCCCAATGTCTGCCATAATTTTCTGAGAGACATTATGTCGAATTTATTAGAATTTTTCCCTGACCCTTTTCAGGATTTATATTTCAGAAATGATCATTCACTAACTTTGAAGTTTGACCTTAATAACTTTAAAGCAGAAAATAAAAACATTAATTAACTAAGCATGTTTTCCAAATTCTTGCTTTAATTTTTAAATATAAATGACAGATTTATTTATATGGAAAAAAGCTATTTTTGTAAAAATAAGTAAAAGAAATAAAGGAAGACCGAATGTTAAAGGGTAAGACAGGGTCTAAAAGCTAAAATTACTGTTAGTCCAGCCACAAATGAGCTCCCAGAGCTATATATTCTATGTAGGTTTGAAGATAGAAGCCAACCTGTCTCAACTCTTTATTCTGCAGTGGTAGCAATGCTAAAGATTTATCTTCTCTTGGAAATTAGCACTCCTCATCACTGTATTTATACTGCCTTCAAAGTTGGCTCATGTCACTGGATAGTTGCCCCCCCAAATTGGGTAGCCACCACAAGAAATTCTAGACTTCCCTTCCTTATTTTCCTCCCTCTGTCAAAACTGCGCTCAAGGTGGCAAAACCCAGGTTCATGGAGCAGCTCCTTGCAGACTTGATCCTGACCAGACTACTCCCCAAACCAGAAGGTGGATAGTATCATATGAGAAAATTAAGAGGAAGAAAGTAGACAAAGTAAGGGAATGAAAAAAAAAGATGAATATTTCTTTCTTAGTTATGAGAATGCAGGTTTAAGATAATTTCTTTGATAGATTTTGTAGGGCTATAAGCAATGCACCTTTCCAGTGATGGGTACACATTAGTCACTCAATATTTTATTGGTGATGTTGGAGTTGTTTTTAAGTGGATGAAGGAGAGGATTTCCACAAAGTGCAATTTTGACTGAATATAATACACAGAGCATATGTATAGTGTTTGGTAGAAAAAGGGGATCATTAATCAATTAGTATGCATTTTGCACCCAGCACTGTTGGGTAATGACTGACAGTGTAAAATTGCCCTACTAAATAATAACAAGAAAGCACAAATAGCTTCTCTTTTGTTATAAACATCATAATACTTACTAGTGGGTTAGTTGAATACCCTAAATCCTTTGTATTAACTTCTTCCTGAACACATAATATTTGTTACATGTAATAATAATATCAAGATTTTTGCAGTGGGGTTTACATTTGATTTTGGCATGCAATAGAAAATTCCTAAGACAACCTGTAATTCCAATCCATTAGGCTAATGGATTGCAGCTGCTGTGAACAGTGAGCATGTCATCTTTTGATAATGAAGTCTAGTAAGACACAAAATATAAAGATAAATAAACTGAGAATGACTTTATAAATAGCTAGCATAAATGGTTGCTTGCTTTTTTATAAAAAAGAAAACTTGTAATTTTCCTTTATTTTATAAAATCCCATTAATTATGCATAGCCAACAGAACTTTTGGAACATTAACTTCTAATACATATGAATAATTGCATTGTGAAATATTTAAGAAAGTCACTAGGGTGATAGATTTGGTTTTAAAAGTCATGTTTAATCAATATTTTTTATTTCCTTCATTACAATATCTATTTTTATAAATCTATTATAGTCATTTGCCTTTGCTTATTTATTACCCTATTTGTCATTATAGATTTTTATTTCTCCAAAGATGCTACACTACTACACTGTTAAAGCCTTCTTACTATAGCCATCCTGCTCATGGTAAGAGTGAAACCTGATATCAGAGCAGGACTGGATAGCATTGGTGATTTTAACTTCTCTGAGTCCTTAATATGATGTTAAGAAAAGAAAATTATGTTTTCCTTAAATTAATTTCCTAAAGTTAGAAAAAGGCAATTTTATGTTGGTTTATTTTTTTGTTACACCTGGCTTTTCTGATCTGAAAACCAAAATTCCATCCCTGAAACAGGATGAAGAGGAAATGCAAAGTACAAAATATACCAGTTCTAGACCTCGAGAGAAAACTCCACTAAGGAAAGTGCTCAAATAATAGTAATCTTGGATTTGCTTTTTAGAGCCTTAAAAGAATCATCTTCCTTTTCCTATAAAACTTAATGCTGCCCTAACTGATGCTATGTATCGTGTGATACCAGAGAACTGCATGTGTTTTGTGCACAATGTATAGATAATCTCCACTGTATTTTTTTCTGAGAGGTTCCACTCCAAAGAACTTATTTATTCCCCATCAATATCAATCAATATCAAATATTTTCATTATTCATGGAAATAAAGTATACTAATCTAGATATACTACTCTAAACAGTGGCATGAAAGAGGAGCCAAGGGAAGAGAAGGAAAGGGAAGCAAAGAGAAGAAAAGGGATCACTGAGAGCAATAGAAGAAAGAATGAGGAGCACAAGACCTTGAGTTTCAGGGGGTATTTATAAATACACATTTTAGAAATAGATACACACATGGACCCCCATTGTTTCTTTTAACAGAGAGTAATGATGTGAGCATTTTCATTAATATAATCTGCTTTAAGAATAAAATATTAGCAGCATCGTCCCACTTTAAATCATTGGTGGTAGGAGAGTGAAGTGGGATATTTTGAAAAACATAGGAAGATGTCTTTATCCTATGGAAGTACTCATAGGACAATATATCAGGATTCTCAGTTGCCCACCAAAGCAAGTCAGAAATACACGGATTTTTGGTGACACGGTGGCTCCAAGCAAGGCTCCTGAAGGGAGGGCATTGGTGTCTGCTCCTTTGAGTAGAATTAAAACCTACAACATAACTTTTTCTCTCCATCACCAATAGAGATGCGGGATGCTGTGGGAAGCTGAGAGAGTCCTGGAAAAGGGCCTCGCTGGCTCACAGATGCAGCTCCATGCCACTGGACCAGCCTCCCTCCTGAGCACTTTTTGGGGGCTGTTATAGCCCTGGGAGAAAAAAAGTAAACCGATTTTGGAAAGGCTAAGCTTGAGGCAGCTAGCAGCAAGATGGTCTCATTGACCTCATGTAGCAGCAGGATTGGGGATTGTAACATAAGGTTCATCAGGAACGTGAGGCTTTGTCTCAAAGAGCCAGTTCAGAGAGCATCTGGGCTGTCACAGCAGATAAAGACCCTAGAAAATGGACTGCATTTTTTATTCTTTTATCTAAATATGTTGACGGACTAGAGACATATGTACTGTCAGTCATAAATTATTCCCCTCTAATTTTTCTCTAAACTGCAACTAAAGGATGATTTCTATTGCTTAAACTAATAGAAGCTAATTACCTGTTTCATTTTGTTTTTTTTTTCAATATCAACTGCATGTATACATACCTACTATTTTTCCCACAAATTTTTGAGCTTTGTATCATTTTATATTTTAAGAATTCTACAATTTCCCTGTAAAAAGATATTTCAGAATATGCTGTTTTAAATATAGACACTTTTAAATACAGACATCTAATAATATCTAAAGTAAACAATATTTTAACTTCAGTCAAATAGAGCAATTTACAACATAGTGCCCTTCTCTCTCACACATCTTTATTTCATGTATGGTTATTATGGTTTTGCAAACACAAAAGTCCATGGCATTAAATTTGCAGAAATTAGTTTCCAATAAACTATAAATAGTACTATAAACTAGGGAGTATGGTTTTAGTTGCTGCTCTGGTTATTGTTTTTATAGTTTTATTGACCTATAATATACTTACCATAAAATTCACCACTTAAAAGTATACAATTCAATAGATTTTATTATAGACACAGAGTTGTGTAGCCATTGCTACTATCTAAATTTAGATGTCATTCACTACCCAAAGACAAATCCCTCTACCCCTCAGCAATCATTCTCCCTTTCCCTTCACCCTCCCCAGCTCCTAGTAACAACTAATTTACTTTTTGCCTCTATGGGTTTATTTTGGATATTTCATATGAAAAGCATCATACCTTTTGTGACTAGCTTTTTTCATTTATCATAACATTTTCAAGGTTCATCTATATTCTAGTATATCTCAGTATTCCATCCACTTTTATTACAAAATAATATTCTATTTTATAGATATACCATACTTTGTCTTTCCATTCATCAGATAATGGACATATAGATTGATTCCACATTTTGGCTATTTTGAATAATGCTTCTGTGAATATTCATGAAAACATTTTTGAGTGGACGTGTGTTTTCATTTCTCTTTGTTATATTTTTAGGAGAAGCACTGCTGGATCATACGATAACTGTATGCATAAATTTTGAGGAGCTCCCTAAGAGTTTGTTAAAATCCCACCAGTGATGTATGAAAGTTCCAATTCCTTCACATCCTAGGCAATACCTGTAATTATTGCCTATACAGCAAAGGACTAGAGAAGACTTACTGTTATTCTACTATAGATTTATTTTGAGTCTAGAAATGGAAGAAATTTTATTACTGATTTGGAGATAGTGGCCACAGGAGGTTCTGAGGGCAGGAAGAGTGAACAATAGGTGTAATTTGGGGGCATTATTGGGACTTGGGAATTGTCGTGAATTACTTTGAAATGACAGATGCAGACCATTATGTATCTTGTAATAACTTTAAAAATACATGGAAGAGATTGTAAAGTACAATGTAAACTATAATCTATGCTTAATGGCAATGTTCGAAAACGTATATATCAATTATCACAAATGTACCACACCATTGAAGGATGCTGTTAATGTGGGAAAATGTGGGAGGGGTTGGGAATTGGACACATGGGAATCCCCTATATTTTTTATGTAATATTTATGTAATCTAAGTTTCTTAACAGTAAGTAGGAAGAGTAAGTGGGGAGGTTAAGTAGGAAAATTAAGGGACTGTAGTACAAATCTGGAAATGTCTGGGCTAAGCAGATAGGAAGCCTCAGGACAAAGATAGTCTATTAGAGAGTCGTGTTTAGTCATTGCCTGGGTGCAGCCCTGGGAAAGGTTAGCTTCAGCATCAATGATAGTCTGGATCACACAGGGGCAGCAGGAGAATGTGTGTGTACCTTCCTGATGGCTGTCATAAATGAGTTAGAAAATGATCTCCTGCCAAACATATAAAAACTTTAATAAATGCAACTCTGTTGAAAAGAAAAGTTCTATTTTCCATTTGCTTTATGTTTGCTTACTTGTTTTGTTTTTAAGGCAGGAGATGAGAGTTTGAAAAGCTGGAATTTAGTCATTTATTCTCCAGGAAAGCATCAAGTATATATAAATGCAAAATTTAAGAAAAAAAGTCATTTTCCCTAACTTTTTTTTTCTACTAAGCCATCTATTATGATAGGTTGTCACTGTTTTGCTGAATAAGACACAATCCTGGACAAAACTTAACAGTTGCAAATTTCATCTCTAGCACCTCATTTATGTACCCATTTCTTCATATATTGAAGATCATTCTTACCTCTCAGACATCATATTTCATTGCCCTCATCACCTATCAAAATCTTGGTTAAGAAATAATCTGATTTCAGCTACTTAGTTGTTACTAAAATGTTGGAAAGGTGCAATTTCTCTAAGATGGTTATATCGTATCTAATTATGAAATGCAAAAGTTGGCCTTAGTGAAAGGATGCAAGTCATTAATTTCTGGAAGATAAAAGCACTCTATCCCATCTCACATTTCAAAATTTTCCATGTTATCTTTAATATATGTATTAGTCAGCCAAAGGGGTGCTGATGAAAAATACCCAAATTCTGTTGGCTTTTATAAAGAGTATTTATTTGGGGCAAAAGCTTACAGTTACAAGGCCCTAATAGTCCAAATCAAGGTTGCTTTCTCACCAAAGTCAGTTGCCACATGTTGAAGCAAGATGGCAGGCAAACTCTGTCTGGTGTCTTCTTCCTTCTTCATCTGAAGAGTCTTAGGCTCTGTGGACCCAGCTTCTTCTATCTTGGCTATAGGCTGGCATACAGCTTGTGTGTCAGGGCTTCATATCTCAGTCTGGAATAGGGCTCATTTCTTTCCAGGCTTTCTCAGCTGCTCAGCTGCTCAGTTTCTCAGCTGCAGACTATCGGGTGAATGACTCATCTCTCCCTGAGGTTCCAGGATCAAAACTGACACAAAGTTCTTCTTGTGTCTTTTGAGTGAGTGCCCATTTATATCAGCCCACCAAGGGGGTGGGGACTTAAGTGAGTTATGCCTTACTGACGTGGTCGAATCAAAGACCCTAAATTGATTTAATCAAATAAACTTAAATCTTTGAATTTAATACAATCAAAGAGTGTCACACCCTGGGCAACAGACCAGTTTGGGAATATAAACCTTCTCTTTTGGGGGGTTCAGAAATAATCTCTAACTGCCACAATACATATTTTTCAATGAAAGATTGCAGCTGTGTAAGACAAGCAGCGCAATCAAGTTATCTTCTGATGTGAATCTATGAGCATATTGATATAAAAACAATATTTCAAAAGAGTATTAGTACTATAGCTGATGAAAATTTAAATAAATTAGGTTTTAGCAAATAGTTTTTAAAAGCTTATTTAATAAAACTGTAATAGGACATAGGACTCCATGCATAACATTTAAATTATGAAGTATAATTTATTTTATTTAGTTTTATATTTATTAAAATTATATTTATTTTTATGAAATTAAAATAACAAAATGATAATGTCATTTCTAGGTACATATGAAACTATTTTCTAATTTTCAATTATGCTACCATTAGGCAGTTTTTAATTATTATAGAATCCAATGAAAGTGTTGCATACATATTTCAAATTTGCTACATGTGTATTAAAGAGAACTATGAATCTTTTAAAAAAAAGTCACTCTTTTTAAATAATAACCAAATCATTAGCAGGATGGTGATATTTCAGATACCATGCAATTCAATTTAAAAAGACTTTACAAATTGAGAGTAATTTTTATTGTAAAATTAAAGCATAGGGGGAAAATTTTGCCTTTAAAAATAAAAAGAATTTTGCAATATTATGGAGTAGAGTAATAGGAGATTATTTTCATAAATTTTAAATATTGACTTCTAAAAGTTATTTGAAGTCAAATCAGTTACATCCCAGTTATTGAACAGAGGAAGAGAAAATCCATAACTTTGTAAAAACAAAGATTAACTTTCTTAATATTGTTTTCTTACAAATGTTTTGGTTCTTTCATTATAGAATACACGGATTCAAATTCTTTTAATGTTCTGGGATGGGGGATATTTGCATTGATTAAAATATATACGGTATTATGACACATAAATGTATCATGTTAAATAGATTACCTCTAAAAATTGTGAATGAAAATATTAAGTATCTATATTTAAATAACCACCATTTGAAATATCTTGTTACTATTTCACTTGACCTGTTTTCATTCTTGGTTCTTATTTTGTTTATTTCTTTCTTCTTTATTCTCTCTCTCAACTCAGTTAACATTTCATGTGTGTTCAGATTTTTCAGATTGGTGAAGTATTATAAAATTAGTAACTAAATACCTCATGTATTCTTGAGGTAATGGAGTTCTTAAATTTAGTTGTACTTAATCTACCTGATATGCCTGAGAATAAACATATCTTCTATCATTAGAGAATTCTTGTAAGCTGTATTACACTATGTGCTTTTTTAGTCTTCTGTGTACCCTGGAAAATTATGTTCCTAAGCTACCCCATTCTGGTATAAGTAAGCCTATTGTATGTGGGATCATTTGATTAGATTCAGTTGAGGGATATCTTGATTAGATCACTTTTGATTAGAATACTTTTTTAAGGGCCATTGATTAGATTGAAGACTGCAGGGTAGATATGAATCCTTTTTTTTTGTCTTTATTTATTTTAATATCACATTCAAAAAATATGAGGTCTCCATATACCCCCCACCCCCTCACCCCACTCCCCACCCCCATAACAACAATCTCCTCCATCATCAGGAGACATTCATTGCATTTGGTGAATACATCTCTGAGCACCGCTGCACCTCATGGTCAATGGTCCACATCATAGCCCACACTCTCCCACAGTCCACCCAGTGGGCCATGGGAGGACATACAATGCCTGGTAACTGTCCCTGCAGCACCACCCAGGAGAACTCCAGCCCCCGAAAATGCCCCCATATCACATCTCTTCCTTCCACTCCCTACCCCCAGCAGCCACCATGGCCATTTTTTCCACACCAATGCCACATTTTCTTAGATTACTAATCACAATAGTTCATGAATAGAATATCAGTAAATCCACTCTAATCCATACTCTATTCCTCCATCCTGTGGACCTTGGAATGGCTATGATATCAATCCTTTTAAAAACATCCTTTATAAGTGGAGGACTAAAAGCAGCAGACACACAAAAAGAAGTGGCAGAGACAAAGAAGAACACAGAAGCTGGAATCAACAGACACAGAGGCTGAGAGGAAGCCATTTTAGCCCAAAGCTATGAGAGATAAGGCCCAGAGAAGAAGGGAGAGATGAGCCATGTGCCTGTTCACACACAATTGAGTTCAGGAAGAAAGTGAGCCTGGAGGAGAAGGCAAATACCAGTCATTTTGCCTTGCCATGTGCCGAGAGACCAGGATCACCATCAGCCAATGTTTGGTGAGACAGCATCTCTGATGATACTTGATCTGGAAATTTCCACAGCCTCATAACTGTTAGTTTTTGTTTTTTGTTCGCTTTTAAATCCATAATTTTATGTATTTAATTTTTAATACACTTAAATCCTTGAGAGATAGCCTCATGTGGATTCAGTGTCCTATGACTTAGCAGAAGGTTGATTCAGAATTTGGTATGAACCATGCCACTATTTCTATGGATGAGAGTGACCTTTCCCCAGAGTGCTCTGGTTCTGTTTAGTTTACTGCCAGGGGTCACGGTGTTGTTTTCTGCTTTGTATGCATATGCATATCTCTTGTCCAAATAGAATTCAGTTTCATCTCAGGCATAAACACCTTCAATTTTAAGAAGAGTTGTATGCTCCTTCTGGTTCTGGAGACCCTATGTATAGCCAGCAAATAGAGCTTTGGCCCACAGCCTTCCAAACATATTTGCCTTTTTAAAAGTCTTTTTCCCAATGGGTCTTATAGACTCCAAGATGGTGGAAAGAGAATGGATGAACTGTAAACTAACCTAATAAATCCCTACTATAACAGCTAACCCATTTCTGGTATATTGTTCACATCAGCTTTTGGTAAAGTAAGGCATAGTACATTAGAACAAAAGGAACACTCATGAGACATCTTTTCCTCCCTTACTAATACTTTGGGTGGATATCCAACAGATACACAACATGGGGATATTAACAATTTGAGCTCTAAATTTCATTGAAAAACAAATGACAGATAAAAAAGGGCTAGAACTATATTTAGCTATTGTACAATTGGGTAGTGGTAGATGAGAGGCTATAGAATGGAACTAAGAAGCACCCCTTTGGTGTTTGAAATACTATACTGTATATCTGGAAAGTATCAATGTAAATATCTTGATTGTGGTACTTTTTAATAGTTTTGCAAGATGTTACTATTAGGGAAAAAGGAGTAAAGGGATGTCTGTGATATTTTTTAACAGTTGCATGTGAGTTTACAATTATCTCAAAATAAAAGTTTAATTTTAAAAAAAGGCAAGAGTTATATTTTACATAGAATAAAATCAATGTGTGGCAACTGAGAAAAAAAATTTCCAAAATTATTTGATTTTCTATTCTTAGGCCAATATGATTAGGAATCCAAAGGATTCAAAATACAAAAGGGTCACACACACACACACACACACACACATACACACACACCACAATATTTCTTTGATAAGGACTGGTTCCTCCTTGCCCTATCCATTCCCAACATTCTGACCATTTGTTTTATCCCTCTACAATAGTCTTTGAAGAAAAATTAAACCACATCAGGCCCATATTCTATCTCTCCTTAACAAATGAGAGTATGATTGTAGATCTATGAGTTTCCCTTCCTTTCAATGAGTAAGACTAAAATTATTTAAATTATTTTCTCCTATCCACTCACAAGGTAATCTTAACTACCACCTAAGTATAAATGATCAGCTTTAATACTTAATTATCTTTATGTTCTTCCAACTCTCCTGTTCAACTCTTGACTAATCTGGATCCCTTTCTCATTCTTCATCAGGAATGGAATATTAAAGCCTAGAAGTGTGAATCCATTACTTGGTTTTTGCTAACATCTTCCATCATGTTCTAACCCTTATATTGACATGTTTGAGGCTGATTAACCTTGTACATACCTCTCTCAAATGTAATCTGGTGTCTACCTCTTAGAGTTGCCTGCTAATTCTGAGAATCTTATCCTATACTAAAAATCATATTTGTTTTATACTAATGCTAATCCAGAACAGACTCAAGTGCTTACATGATCCAATTTCTTGGGCATCCATAGTTATATTCCAGGATGTACTCTGTCTGGGATAGGAGATTCCTAGTGGGAGGAGTGTGGTTATGACAGCAGTGTATTTCCATCAATACAACAGCAAAATTTCAGATTAATTCATTAAGTTCTTGCATTAAAAATATACAAATTAAGTTATAATATACAAAATATTAAATTATATAAAATTAAAATTTGTATTTATGTAGCATTATTTTTGTCACTATAAACTATATTAATTTCCTATGGCTATTCTAACATATGCTGCAAACTTTGAATTCAAAATAAGGCAAATTGACTACAATATGGGAAAAAGAAGCCCAAACTCAATTTCAATGGGCTATTATCAACTGTTGACAGGATTGTTTCATCTGGACAGTCTAGGGAAGAATCTGTCTCTTTGCTTTTCCCAGTTTCAAGAATCTGCCTTGGGCTTAGAGATGATGCAGATGCTGGAGTTAGCAGACATGGTCTTTAAAATAACTCTACCAAATATGTTTTTAAAAATATGCAAGAAATTGTGTTTGTGCTTCCTCATTGCTAAAGCAAATCTCATGCAATGGGTTGGGTTAAGTTATGGGATTTAGTGGCTCACAGTTATGAGGTTAAGAGAAGTTAAACCAAGGTGCCATCAAGGTGGTGTTTTCTTCCTGAAGACTGGCATTCTGGGGCTGACTGATGATGATCCTTGGTCTTTGACTACTTTGTCACATGGTAGGCTTAAGACACATCCTGAGTCATACCTTATCTGAAGTAATCTCAGCAAAAGGTACTATTTTCAAGGTGTTACAGTTGGAATTTCTTTTATGAATCCCAAAAAGAAAAAAAAGTTTATGTTTTTAAACTAATCCATTCTTATGGGTGTGGAGTCTTTTGATTAGACTACATCAGTGAGGCATGGGCCAGCTTAGGTCTCTTCCCCTTGCTGGGTCTGATATAAATAGAGACAGATACTGAGAGACACACAGACACAGAAAAAGGAAGCTGTCATATTTGATGGAGACATGTGAGAGAAAGAACTCCAGGGTTGCCCACAGCTAAGGTCAAGGAAAGAAACCCTGAGAGGCAAAATGAGCTGGGAGAGATGACTGATCAGTCACAGCTGAGTTCAGTGAAAAAGTAGAGAGAGACCAGCAGACCCTCCATCTTGCCTGATCACCACATGGCAGGACACTAGTATCACCAGTAGCAAACTTTGGTGAGAAGGCATTTCCAATGGTGCCTTGATTTGGTTATTTCCTAGCCTCAGGTCTGAAAACCTTTTTTACAAATAAATCCCCTTTATAAAAACCTTTATCACAAATAAATCCCCTTTATAAAAACCAACACATTTCTGGTACTTTGCATTGGTAGCCCTGTGGCAAACTAAAACGCAAGGGGTCACAGGAATGGATTATGTTTAATAACATATTTTTCTGGGGTACATAGCTCAAAATCACCACAATTGGTAAATTCAATTAGAAAGAGTTAGAAAATGTTAGAAGTGCCATTAACACTCTTAAAAATAATTTGAAAAAAGAAAAGCAACACAATAAAGAGAGTTGTAGCTGTTTGATATTATTTATGAATTCCAAAAAGAAATACAGATTATGTTTGTAAACTGGTCAGTTCTTCTGGTGTGATAGCCCTTTGATTGTATTAGATTCAACTGAGAAGTCTGATTAAACTACTATGTTAAGATTAGGGCTCTGATCCAACCATGTCATTAGAGTGTGACCCAGTGTCAAGTCCCAGCCTCCCTTCGTTCATAAAATAGACTAACACAGAAGTAGACACGCAGAAAAAGATATGCAGGAAGAGAGAGTGCCTGAGGAAAAGAAGTGTGATAGTCTACAGCTGACCTTGTAGAGAGACTAGAGCAGCTGCACCTGGAAAGAAATGAGCCTTAGGGAGAGTGATGAGCCTTAAACCAGCCTACAGCTGAGATCTGAAGAACCTTGGGGCCATGGAACCTTAAAAGAAAGAAGGAAGACTGAACCACCTCAGACATTGCCCTCTTGTATCAACACATGGCAAGAAACTTTAGGTGAGAAAGTACCTTTTATGGCAACTTGAGCTATACTCTTTAAGGCTTGGTAACTGTAAGCTTCTAATCCAAATAAATACCCTTTATAAAAGCCAACAGAGTTCTGGTAGTTTGCATCAGCACCCCTTTGGCTGAGTAACATAGGAGTTCTTAAGGCTGAAGGGATAAGAATGATACCAGATAGTAATCGAGATGTATAAGAAGAGCAATGATTACTAGAAATGTTAATTTATGTAGATCAGTGAAATTTTATTTAAAAAAAAGCAAATTTGCTGTTAAAGCTAAAATAATAACAATGTATGATGGGGATTATTATATATTAAAAGTAAATCAAGGAGACAGTATCTCAAGCATAGAACATTTGGAAGTATTATTCAGTTGTAAAGTTTTTATATCCTATTATACAGGAAATGGTATATATCAGGTCATCTATGATAAATTAAGGATGAGTACTGTAAATTGTAATTTATTAAGAAATCACACACATAAGCAAACAAATCAAAGACCAAGTCATAGATAATAAAACAGCAAAATAATTAGAATAATGCTGAGTTTATATTAAAAGTAAAATGTATGACAATAGTAGCACAAATTTTAATGGTGGTATTTTAGTTTCTCATTGCTGCTGTAACAAATTAACTGAATTGTGTCAAAATTTTAAATTTCGGCTAATCAAATGACATCATTAAGACAATGCAAAGGCAAGCCACCCACTGGGTAAATAACTTCAAAATTTTTTGTATGTAACAAAAGATTTATTTCCTGAACATGTATTTTTAAATATCCTATAAATCTATATGAAAAAATAAATTCATTAAAAAAATATGCCAAGAAACTGCAGACATATCTTAAAAAGAAGATATACAAATAGGTAATGAGTATTCACTAGGCTAAAATTACAGCTAACTATACCAATGTTTTCCAGTGCTTGTGGGACAAATAGAACTTTCAAAAATTGCTGATAGAATAACTACTTTGTAGAACAGTTCACCAGGTTCTTATGAAACTAAACATGCATTTAAATATGTACCAGTATAACGAATGCTTGATGTGTTCCCCAGATCTCCTAAGAGAACTAAGACACTCATTCCTTGAGTTTTGGGGATGTTGAGACTTGATATCTTTCAATCGAGTCTCTCTCTGGGAATTATCTTAAAACAAAGGTAGTCTCCTATTCAAAATTACATTATTCCCAGTTGGCAGTATCTATCTAATGACTGGTGTATGGTGAGAATAAAGACCCTGCTTCTTTGTCTCAATTTTGACCATCTTGGAAAAGTGACATGTTCCCTTGCTCCAAAGTTCTCCACAGGAACATATGAGAACTTTATTGCAACTTCTTTGCCACATCAGCATCTTTCTCTGTCCTATCCTGCTTGGTTTGCTTCTCATATGCATTATTTCCAAGAAAACTTCACAATAAATATATTAAAAGCAAAATCCAAATTGTCAAAATTGTTTTTCTAGAGATTCTGATCTATGATTGCCATCAATTCCACTTCTAAGTATTTACAAGAGAAGTAAAACCTATGTTCACAAATACAGTTGCACAAGAATAAGCATGAGTTGTATTCGTAATAGCATAAAATTAGAAAGAAGTCATATATCCACCAGTTTGTGAATGAACAAATAAATTGCAGTATATATTCGATTTTACAGCTGAATACTTACACAGCAATGAAAGGAAACACCAATAATCCACTAACTGTACAGTTCTGATTATCATCCAAAGAAGATTGGATCTTAAGATTTAACTTTTGATTGACTTGAGATTAGAGTCAATTAGAAACATACATCCTACAGCAAATTTACACTTTTAGATGTGTTTTATGATCCAGAATGTAGTATCTTTGGTGATGGTTCCATGTGAGCTTTAGAAATATTTGTATTCTTCTGTTTTTGACAGGATATTATATATGTGTCAATATGATCAATTTGATTGATAGTAAGCTCAGGTCATCTATATCCTTATTGAATATTTAACTACTTGATCAATCAGTTACTGACCGAGGAGTGTTGTAGTGGTCTGATATCTATTTTAATTTTACTTTTATGATTTTTTATTTTATATATTTAGACACTTTTGCATTTAGGTGCACACAAGTTTGGAATTGTAATACCTCTTTGGAAAGAAAAGTATTTATTTTCTGTTTGTACAGCATGTGATTGCTGTAACCATGGAAGGAATGATTTCTTGATCACAGGTGAAATTAGACTACTACTGCAAATTTAGAACTTCTCAACATATTTGTGTATCCTGATCTTTATCTTGTATCCTTATTTTGGATTTGTTTTTTAAGAAACCCATGTTTCAGGGCTTCTGGTCAAAATGGAGCTCTCATTTCATGTTAAAATTTTATCCCCAAATTTCCATTTCTCAAGATCAGGGAACTGAGGGCACAGGGTAAAAATACCACCTGGAAATATGGAAAAACAGATACACTCAGGAAGATATAGTGACTGAGACCTACTTTTCTGGAACAGAAACGACTGGAGTAATAAACTGGTAGGAATACTAAAATGACAATTTTCACTAATTGCAGGAGCCTGAGCGTTCAGTCGAGTGAGAGTGAAAAACTCCTGAAGGTCTCTAAAACTACATGGAATTTTCTTTTTCTTTTTTTTTCAATTGTGTTAAAATTCACATAGCATAAAATTAACCATATCGAAATGAATATTTCAGTGATGTATAATATTTTCAGGATGCTTTGTAACCATCACCTTTATCTAGTTCCAAAATACTTTTATCACCCCCAAAGAAAATCTTGTACTCAATTAACGTTGATTTAACTACAGAATAAGTAATGAAACCAAAGATAACAGGCGTGGAAAAAAAAAGACACTAGGAGAAGCTGAAACCTCTAGCATCTACAGCTACAGCAAACATTAATCATTTCCCAATACCTATGTGGATTAACACAAAACCTTACAGTAGAGGTCTACTTTCCTGAGTTCCTACCTGACATAACACCCAGTTTTCAAAAATTTTTATAAGGCATGCCAAAAGACAAGAAAAATCACAGTCTAAAGAGACAAACCAAACATTAAAATAGATTCAGATCTGACACAGATTTTGGAATTAGGAGACAGGGAATTTAAAATAAATATTATTAAAATTTAAAAACTCTAATGGAAAAAATAAACAGCATGAAAGAACAGGTGGGCCATATGGAAACTCTAAGAAAAAACAAAGTGAAAGAAAAAGCCAAAACCATTGTAAGGAAAATAAGGAATAGCTTCGATGGGCACATCAGTAGACAGTAGATGGGCATGGTGAAGGTAAGAATCAGTGAGCTTGTAGACATGTCAATAGAAACTTTTCAAACTGAAATGAGAAGAGAAAAAAGAAAGATCAAAGCAAAAAATTTCCAAGAATTGTGGGATGATTTCACTATATGCATAATTGGAATACCCTAAGGAGAAGAAAGAGAGAATGGGGTATAAAAAACATTTGAGGAAATAATTGCTGAGAATTTTTAATAATTAATAAAAAATACAAATGTACAGATATAGGAGGCTCAGAGAACCACAAGCTGGATCAATACCAAAATGCTACACCTAAGCATATCATATTTAAACTGCAGAAGTCAAAAACAATGAAAAAATTCTCGAAAGAAGCAAGAGGGAAGAACAATATATTATCTTTAGAGGTTCAATATAAATTACATCTGACATCTCTTCATAAACCATGAAAATGAGAGGAAAATAAAAATTTAAAGTGGCTAAAGGAAAAAAAAATACCCACCAACATAGAATTCTAATTCCATTGAAATTATTCTTCAAAAGTAAAAAAATAAAATAAAATCAAGAGTAGATTAAACAAAAATTGAGGCAATTCATTTCCAGTAGACCTACCCTGCAAGAAATGTTAAGGGAAGTTATTCGAAAAGAAGGGAAATTACATACATGAGAAACTAAAATGATAAATAAATAATATGACAATTATCCATAAATGCATGCATACCTGTATTTATATGTATTATCTATCTATCTATCTATCTATCTATCTATCTATCTATCTATCTATCTATCTATCTTATCTGGTGAATGAATACTTGTTACGTGATTCTATTTTAAAATATACTCTTTCAGTTCATTGATATCCCTGGTTGATTTTGAAATATATTGCACATATTAATCAAAACTATCTATACATTCTATCTAAAAATTTTCATTAAAAAATACTGTTCAGATTGTATATAGGTTACTAGAATAAAAATTTAACAAAGAATAGGGCTATACAACAAAAACAGTGAACTCCATTGTATATGATGAACTATAACTAATAGTCCAATTGCAAAAAGGTTCTTTCATGAGTTTCAACATATAACACACAAATTAATGGTGTAAATAATAGGGTAATATATGGGAACACTGTATTTATGTATAATTTTTCTGTAAACCTACAACTTCTCTAATTTAAAGGAAATAATAATGTTATGGTGAAATAGTCACATACATTTAAGATTTCATTAGATAATTTTTGTTGTTTACTTCTTTTTTCATTTTAATTTTTAAAAGATATTTAGATTACATAAATGTTACATAAAAAATATAGGGGACTCACATATGCCCAGCTGCACACACTGTCCACACCTACTCACATTAACAACATCCTTCATCAGTGTGGCACATTCATTGCAATTGATAAACACATTTTGGAGTATTGCCACCAAGCACAGACTATAGTTTACATTGCAGTTTATACTTTCTCCCACACAATTATGTAGGTTATGGCAAAATATACAATGGCCTGTATTTGTCATTGCAATGCCATTCAGGACAATTCTCAAGTCAGGAGAATGCCCCATATTCCACCTGTTTTCCCTCTCCCTGACCTCAGAACCTTCAGTGGCCACTGCCTCCACATCAATGACATGCTTTTCCATTGCTAGATTCACAATTAGTCTAAAGTAGAACACCAGTAAGTCCACTCTAGTCCATAGTTCATTCCCCAGTCCTGAGGATTCTGGGATGGTGATGCCTGCTCCACCTCTAATTGACAGGGGGCTGTGATTCCCTGGGGTCTATGGATGGGACTTTTTGCTTGCAGTTGTAGACACTCTTGGTTCTTTGGTATGGTAGTTATCTATTATCACCTCCTTGGTAGTTGTTCAAAGAACTGGAGAGCAAGTGTTGAAACACTGTTGAGGCTCAGGGCCCAGATGGCACATGGATAGCCCAAAGATTCAAGTCCCTTGGATGTACACCTACCAACTCCAGCACCAACTATAAGTTCAAATAGACCATACAGAAGAGCCATGTGTAGGGAAACCATAACTGAGTCCAATTCTGTCACAGTGCCAAAGTAGGGCTCATTGGGAAGGCACCAACCTCATGAACTATCTGCCCTGACCATAGGGCTTGGTGTCTCTAGAGCCCTCAGGAGCCTCACTATTTGTGGTAGTGTTTAATTTGGCAGTCAATGAGACCTTGCTGAGATATGCATAAGCATAATCTCTGGAATGACCTCCCAACTCTCTTTGGAGTCTCTTAGCCATATAAACTCATTTGTCTTTACATTTTGCCCTTTTGATACAGGTTTTTTTCCCCCAGTTGCATTGCTAGTTGGTGCCAGGGAGGCTCATCCCTGGGATTCCTGTCCCCTTCTATCTTGTAGATGGGTGAAAATTCCTTTTGTAATAATGAATTTACATTCCTTAAAATACATAAACATTAGAATAGAAATTTGCAGAATTTTTATAGGAAACTGAAGTTTTCTAATGATCTTTCCAAAATTTTTCTTTAATAACTATCAATATATGTCCAGCATATATTCAAAGTACGAGAGATTTTGTTCCAGATGCTGCTACCTTTAAAGATGGTGGAAGTGGTCAAAAGTTAAGGAATGCAGGTACCACTGGCAGCTGGCAAGAAATAGGACCTATAACTTCAACAACCTAAATTCTGCCAATAACCTAAAAGAAAAATAAGTGGATTCTCTCTTATGGAGACCCATATGGTACATCTAACCTATAAAACAGTAAGATTTTAAATTCATGCTAAGTTAGTAGTAATTTATATTGCCAGCAATAGAAAACTACTACTGAGATAAAGTTAAAATTTTGTACATAAACACTAATTTATGACAGTCTATCATTTTGAATAAAATGTTATCAATTCACTTTCTGAAAAAGATTACATCAAAGCTTTTTGGGGAAGTAAATCTGGAGTCATTTTATGGCAATGATGCCTGTTTTTAGAATTGCCAACATATCCAAGCATTGGTTGTCTATATAAATCTAATGTCTGGTTGATGTTTTATCATTATTTTATGTATTTCTAAGGTACTTACTCTCTTTGTTTGCCAGGGTGCTACACACTGATAGAAAAGGAATTTACTGTCTCATGGTTTTGAAGGTCAGAAGTCCAAAATCAGAGAATGGCAAGACCATGCTTTCTATAGGAGTAGGTAATATTCTGGTGGGCATTCCTCCATCACATGGTGATCTGCTTTCTCTAACTACTGGCTTCCACATCTTCTGTCATTTCTGACCACATCAAAATGTCCTCTCTTTATAAGTCCTTAAGTAGTATAGATTAAAACCCACCCTGATTCAATATGACCACATCTTAACTAACAATACTTTGAAAAGTTCCTATTTATAAATTGGTTCAAGATCACAGGAAATAAGATTAAGATTAAGAAAAATGTGTTTTGTGGGCTGCATGATTTATTTCCCAACACTACTATGGGTAGTAATTGGTGACCCCTAAACTTACTCAAGGTCAATTAAACATAACATGAAGGTTATACTACGTAAATTAATAGAATAACAGCAAAATAGACAGAGTTACTTAACTTTTGTATAATTGCAATTTATCTTCTTCCCATATCTGTCCAAATCATTCAAATAATCTTCCACAATAGATTCTTCAAACAATTCAGATGACGTAATCCAAAAATTATCCCATTTATGGACAAAATTTTAAAATAAGAATAAGATTGTCTTGCAAATAGTCTTTGCTTCTATAGCCTATTTCATGTAAGCATGGCAGATTGAGGAAATGTTTGATGGAGAAGAAACGAAATAGAAAGGTACAATGTAGAATAAGTTGCCAAAATGTGGGATAAGTTAACAAATAACTTTTAAGGAAGTTGTCTTCAAACTGAAAGTTCTCTTCTTTTTGCTCGAGAAGAGCAATTATAAAAGCTTTTCAAGGCAGATTGGGATGTTTGATATTGCTAAGAGGAATATATTTTTCTGAGAAGGATTAGCAAGTATATGTATCTTTCAAAATTTCCATAATTTACAAGTCACAGAGATGTTAAAATAAAATAGAGAATACCTTTAGACTGAGGTGATCCACCTTGATCAATCTCTGATAGCCAAACACAAGTAACCTGATTGAAAAGTTTGAGAGCGGCAGCCTTCCTTTAAATGCCAGCTCTATTAGGGGGTGGAGCTTTCATGCCAGCCAATCAGAAATAAATACCTCAGGGAGGGAGTTGAGACCAGAATCAGGCAAATAAGAAAATGCTGTCTAGATAACCATTCAAAAAGATTTACTTATTTCTTTCCTCATTTACTCTATATAAGCTAAAGAAGAAAGCCTTACCATCTTTCATTTGACCCAAACCGATTTGAAAATACTTTTTTACCTGAATAAACTGTAACAAAAATTAAAATTGCCTCAGTTTATCATTTACACAGATTTATTAAGGAAATCTGAAATAACTAGATAATGAAAGGTAAAAAAAATGACAAAATTCCCATTAAAAATGTATATCCGTTTTTAGTAGGCAGCGTGAGAGCTTTCTGGGCATTTTTATAGGTATATATGAACATTTAATTAAGTAATTAAAGAGTCCCTTTTTACAATAGGAATCATCCTCTACATATTGTAGGTATACTAATTTTCCCTTCCAGACCATATAATTTGTGCAATTTTCTATCAGAATTGAATTAAACTTTTTAAAACGTTTTTTCTAAGATTTAATTATAATACCCTTTCCCTTTCTTAGTCTGTATCATGTTTATTGAAAGAAAGCCATCCTCAAAGGGTCTTACATGAAAATTCTTTTTTTAGCATATTCATCTATAAAGAGAAACTAAGCTACTAGTTGTAGTAATTATATAGGGCTCAGCAACACACACTCACATAATTTGCCATCAAAATCTAAACAAAAAAGTCCATAAAGGTTTTATTTTTTCCTAAGGTATTTTCTTGAAACAGTTTTTAAAAATAAATTTAACTCTTCTTTTTCTTCATGGGAGATGATCATAATAATTCATTTAAGTTCTCATTCCCCAGCTTCTTAAATTATATTCATGTTTTCTCACCCCAAAAATGCTTTATCTGTAGTTCTCTATTTTGAAAATTTTGCTTTTATGTACTGCTTCTTTTTTAATTAATATCCAATTGCTTAGTACTTTTCAGTATTAACTCTAAAATTATATACTCATGTCTCACAGAAATATCTCATTCCATATAAAGCAATTTGGGGAAAATTAAATTATTTACATCTGATTGATTAGTTTTTTTCATGATTTCTAAAACAACGTACCTGATTTGAACTTCAAATACTTTCAAATTAATACCTCCATAACTTCTACATGGATGTGGAGATAAAGGGTGCAGGAAGGAAAATGCTTTTGCTAGAGAAATTTTGATAGATATTTCTTCGAGGAAATAATTGTCTCTAGATTGATAGGGTTCCTTTTTGAAAAGAAAGTTGGAAAATTTCCCAAAGTTTGGATAGATAGATAGAGAGAGAGAGAGAGAGAGAGAGATAGAATACATATTATATATATATATGGAATCTCAATGATAACTTCATTGTTTAGGATGGTATTCCAGAAATTTATTTGAAGTGATTTGAAAAGTAAATAACTTAGCTTCTAACCAGGTAGAGCAAGAATGGACTTTTTTTTTTTTTTTTAGTTTTTAAGATTGAAAAAAAAAGGAATGTATAAGACAATTACCCTTCTTTTCAACTCTGAAAATATATATCTTATACACAAAAAAATGCACAAGTAGGCAAAGGACTTTGCTAATATTCATCAAAATAATTTTGAAAATTATACCAAGGACATTTTCAAATATTTAAAATGTTGCTGGAATATAACTGATTTTTTTTTTTTTTTTTTTTTTTACTTTTTCCTTCCCCTCCCCCTCCCCAGCCCTGCTGGGGTTTTTTTTGTTTTGTTTTGTTTTGTTTTTGTTTTTGACGGTGTCTATTTGCTGTGTGATCTTCTGTATCTAGTTCTCTTTTTTGTTTTCTCTTCTTGTCTTTCTCCTCTAGAATTCACCGGGATTTGATCCTGGGATCTTCTCGTGTGGAGAGAGGTTCCCGGGCAATTGCATCACCTCAGTTCCTGGTCTCTGCTGTGATCATCTTGACTACCCTCTTTGTCTCTCTTTTGTTGCGACATCATCTTGCTGCGTGACTCACTTGTGCAGGCACTGGCTCACCACGGGGGCACATGCACAGGCACTCAGCTCACCATGCAGGCACTGGCTTACTGTGCAGGCACTCAGCTCCCCCTGTGGGCATTCACGTGGGCACTCGGCTCACCACGTGGGCACTTATCTCACCATGTGGGCACTCAGCTCACCTCACAGGCACTTATGTGGGCATTTGGCTTAGTGCACCCAGGCACTAGCCACTACACAGGCATGTTTTATCTTCTTCTTTTTCATTGGGGGTCTCAGGGATCAACCCCAGGTCCTCCCATATGGTAGTGGGAAGCCCTATCATCTGACCCACGTCCGCTTCCTTGAAATCTTTATTTGAGATAAGAAGCATTAAATGTGAACAAACTGCTGAAATGATAGTGGTAATAAGGATGTATTCCATGTTATAAATCTGATTTTTATCTTGTAGCCAGTGGATATAAAAGTTAAAGGCATAAGAAACTAGAGAGAAAAATTTTACAAATAAAGCGTCAATTCAACTCTACATTTCACATGGAAGAGAAGCAGCACTAAATGATGGCCACTTATGAATACCAACCAAAAAATGGTTTGAGTTGCCAAGAGTGAGAGTAAGAACAGAACTGTTTAGTTACCTTAAAACGCCATAATTGGAAACAGAAAACAGAGCAGAGGAGAGTTCAGTTCTAGGAGGTATACAGAAAATCAGCACTCGTCTAATGCATTCAGAAACATAAGTTTCCATTTGCATTAAGAAGGAAAATTCAATAAATTCTTAGAATCTTTTGAGCCTTGAAAGGACATTCACTGCAATAGACTTTGCCTGAGTCTGGAGATTCTGTAGGTTAACAGGTTCTAAAGCCTAGAGCTTGACAAAATTAGTGAAAGCTCAATCTATAACATCATCTTTAGTTTCATTTTGTCCTATTAGTTAAATTAGATGGTTCAAAGTTTCCTTCCAGTACTAAATTTTAATATGACCAATTAAAACTGACAATTCAAATATCTAAAATATATGAATCATAACTATCACTTTCATTTATCCCATCATTTCTCAGCCTATAACTGCAGGCAGGGTACACATGCAAAAGCTTACAAAAGAGATGCTCATGCAATACTTAATACAGTGAATTTGGGAGATAATATGAAAAGACTCTTTCAGTTGTATGTTTAGCAATAGTGCCACAGTGAAGTTCTAAGCAAATAGGCTGAATGTCTAAGGGAAATTAATGTCGTTGGTGTAGCCAAGGTGCCTGAAAGAGAAATAGAAAGCCAGTTTTAGGGAATTCTCCTGAAACAAATGTTTATTTTATTATTGGTGTAAATCTTTATAATTATAGGTGCATACGATCCTTATTATCATTTCATCATTTTAAATGGTCATTATGTTGTTATAAAAACTTGAAATGGCTTAAACAATTGCAGTGACTTCAAAGGAAATCGATACTCACAGGGCTGCATTTTACCCAATAGAAAAAGTATTTTAATACTTAATTTTGCACAAAGCACAAATTTGGAAGAAAAAAACAAAAAATGCCCTTGAATTATTTAAGCTAATGTTTCTAACAGAAAAAAAAAAAAATCCACTGCAGGATTTCCATCTGTCTGAATGGTAAACAGTTACCACCTGGCTTCTGTATAAGATCATTGCTCCAATAGTAAATGTCACAATTTCCATTTCAAAACCCCTTTTCAGCTGTCTATTTCTCCAGCCTCAAAATAATAAATCACCTGCTATCATGGTCAAAATAAATTTCCTATCCGTGTGATAATGACTGGCGAAGCTGTGCCAAGGACCAATCATGGTGGTTTGCTTGCTCTCCACTGCATTGTTTCTAAGTGATGCAAATGAGATTGAGGGTGTTCTAAAACAGAGAACTAGTAAGGTGTGCTTTATATTCACATCAAAGTCATGTTGGTACCAATTCTGCTGCTGCTGCAGCAGCAACTCCAATTCTACAGCTGATACAATATTGTTGCTTTTATTAATACCGCCTGATTGCCAGATTTTGAGATTTACTTCCAGGATTGCTTATCACTAATCTGTACTTGAAAAAATCACTTATGCATTTCAAGAATCATTTTTGTTTTTTCTGTATAAAGCAGGTACAAAACTGTCTTTTAGGCTCCATAAAATAATTTTGTAGTTCCAATGAAGTGATGTAAATACTTAGTTTGGGAAACAAGGTAGTCATATCTACCAAATACTGATGTTGGTGAAACTTGATATTATCTGTGTGCATGTATCTATGAGATTATTTTGGAAGGTCCAAAAACATGTCTTTCCAAGCCTCAATGGTTTCACTCACCTGGCCTTCAGTTATAACAACTTCTCATTCTGCATTATGGACTGTATTCATTATAAAGCTATAAAGATGTCTGATTTATTCAGGGTCTAAGGTTATACTTTATTTTAAAGACCTCCAAGTCTTCCAAATATTGAGTAGTCCATTAAACAAGACATTGAAAAATAAAATATAATTCTGTCTTATTTCTCATTATCATTTATCATTTTTACCAAAAACAAAAATTATTGACAATATATCTATCTAGCCATTTTCAATATTCACTAACCTTTCATGAGATAAATTATGCTTAAGTTATGTGTTAAAAGGATACATGCATATATGCAATCTAACTTGACTGAATAAAAATATTTTGTAGAAAATAAATTTCAGACTTTGCTATTGTAGAAGTGTACTTAATTGGGTGGATGCCCATGCTCAGTGCACAGAGGAATAAAACTGTACTTTGTATAGGCTCTAAAAGTAGTAAAGGATAAGAACCTTTAGGGGCATCTAGTCCTGTCTCCTCCTGATGTTGAATCTCCTCTCTCACAACCTGCCAGACAAGTGCTTGCCCAGCCTGTGCCTGAACACTTCTAGAGATGCAGAAAATATTATGGCCTGAGGTCCTGCCTCTCCAGAAGCATTCTGAGGTATCTTTGGACAGCTGATAAGTTGTAGAATATTCCTCTTTACTTTGAGTTAAAATTATGCTCCCTGGAGTTTCCCCATTTTCATTCCAGTTTGAAACTGCAGGACCACAAGGAACAAATCAAATGCCTCTTGCACATGAAAGCTCTTAGTCTTTTTAAGAGAAACCCTCAAATTCCTCGAGTCTTCTGTTCTACAGATTCAATATCCACAATTCCTTCAAGGAGGCTTCTTCTGTCACGCTGTCAATCCCCTTCACATTTCTGGCCTCCTCAGCTCTAAATGTCTTCCACTTCGTCAAATATCTTTCTTAAAGCCCAGCGCTGCAGACTGAACCAACTGAGAGTCAACAAATGACAAAGAGTATGACCACTTTCCTCATTCTATATGCCTATCTATGTAACCAAAAGTTGATATTTCTTGACATATGAAATTCTGTGACTCATAATATTATCATGACCACATGTTATCTTGTATTAAGCTTAATGTCAATAAACTGCCAAGAATATTTTAACTATTGCTATTATATCACACCTTCTCCCCTATATTTGTATAGTTGGTTAAATGCTTCTTGGTTTGCTTGATTTTGCTCTGAGAAGCTTGCCTTTACTCCAGTCAAATTTCATCACATAAGCTTAGGTTCAGCTCTCTAGCTCACCAAGATACTTTTATGTTCTGACCTTGCCCAGTTACTCTCTCTCTCACACATTATATAAGCATCCTAGCAATATTATACCCAATATGTTTGGATTCTAGAACACATTATTCTTAGTTCTTGGGTTTCAACTTAAGTCAGCCCAAGAAAAACTAGGCACAATTGTAACCTAATTAGGATTCTGTTCAGATTAATTTTGAAAATTTAAATTATATCTATTCTCCTACATTTACCTCTCTACTTTTCCATTGTTAAAGGCTAGGCAATAAAAGCAGTTGTCCATTAGACTGGAAAGTTTATGACATTGTGTTTTTGATTTTCTATTATGTATCTAGCTTCTGGCACGGTTAGCACATACTGAACATATAAGTGATGCATGAATGAATGATGTTACTTGCATAATATATTGCACAAGATACACTGTTATGGAATATCTGCACATAATTTCTGGCAATCAGTTCTTAGAGGAACTGCCTCATAAAAAACTTTTGTTAATTGGTAAGCAAAATAAGCAAATAAGAATGATTCACAGGGTAATTTATCTTAAATTTTTACAGAAAGTAGTTACTTAAAATAATTTACTGTTAAATATAATGTAATAGGCTGACACAATCTAGATACAACTGGATTTTCAAAAAGTAGTTTTGTTTCATTTCTAAAAATAGCTCTTTATGTTTGCTGACTTATGAGATTGTCTTTTTCAAAGCAGAAAAGGAATGAGCAACATAAAATCAATTAAAAGAGCAACACAGGTGCTTTTCTAGAAAAGGTATTTGGCATTAAAATCAGTTAATTGGGTACAGAGAATTCCCCCTGTACTTTTTTTTGTTTGGTCTCCCTAAGAGATTAAAGCCCATAAGGATTAGCAGATTCATATGTGGCAAATCTAAAACATAAAATCTATTGAACGCATTTCTTGCATGCTGTCCAAAACTCTACTCTATGAGACAGAAATTCATGAAAAATTGTGTATATTGGTCTCTTGGCACCATTCTCCTAGATAATTAAAAACAGAAAATAAAGAGGTGTGATAAAAAATGTCTCTGCTTCAAAAGAAATGTATTGAATAGAACTTTAAAAATTCATGATTTCCAGATAGGATTACTTTTAATTTTAACTAAATTTCTCTGTCACTATCAGTGTATGTATATGAAGAGATACTTCTGGAAAAAGAAAACTATGATTCATTATTCTTTTGCTAATCAGAAGCATGAAAATGTACCACTAAGGTTTAGTTTGCAAACTAGTGATGTTTTTGAATACTAATCATAATCTTCAGAATTACAGAAACCAGCAGATGTCATCGTTGAAAATTATGAAATCAAAGGGGCAAAATATATTTTCCCTGGAATATCTTGTAACAGTACAATGACTAAATTTTCCCCTTTGCTAATGTACTGTGAATTAATATTTTGGGCTAAATTCTCCCTTTTATGTAGAAGAGTGTTAAGGATAGACTCATGTACCCCACAAAAAATATGTTTAAATCTTAATCAGCAACCTTGTGAGTAGGCTCTTTAAGTTGTTATTATTAGTTAAGGTAAGGACAAACTGAATCCAGGCGAGTCAATTCCTATGCTGGAGGCATTATAAAGAGAGAAAAATTGGATGCAGCCCAAAGCAGCGAGAAGTCTGGTCATCTGCCATCACCAGAATGCTATTAACGGGGACTGAATTATGCACCCCAGTTGAGACATATTCTTGGTCTTGGTCAGCAATCTGTGAGTGTGAACTCTCAGTAAATACAATCTCTTTAAGATGTAGCTTCAGTTAACCTGTGGCCAGACTAAATCATGTTGGGCTTTAATCCAAATTACTGGGGTCTTTTATACAGTGAGTGAAAGTCACACAGAGAGGGAAGCAGTAGAAGCACCCAGAAGCTGGAGGCTAATGGAACCTAAGAGAGAAAGGAGAAGATGCTACCAAGTGCATTGCCATGTGATAGAAAAGCCAAAGGATCCCATAGATACCAACCCCAGGAGGAAGCCAGCCTTCGAGCTTCTGAAAATGTGAACAAATAAATTCCTATTGTTAAGCCAACCCATCCTATGGGATTTGATTTAGCAGCCAGGAAACTAAAACACTGCCCAATTAAAGAACTGACCTGTACCAATTTGTCTTAACATCTGGGAAACTGAAATAACCACCAACCCCAGGAGGGACCACAGACATCCCAGCATTTTTATTTTGGACTTCTAGCCTCCAAAACCATTAGATAATAAATATTTCTTGTTTAGGCCAATCCATTGTACAGCAGTTCTGACAAACTAAGATGATGAGAATACTCTAATTTATGTTTGGAGCACAAATGAAAGGAAAGGCCATTTCTGATTCTAACCTATAGCATTGCCAATGAGGGTCAATTAATATTTGTTGAACCACATATTCAGATACAAGCCCTGGTATATGAGGGTATTCATCGGCCTTAGTCTGTAATGAAATTTCTGCCTCTGTGACATGCTGAGGTAGCTTCAGAAGATTGTGTTAGCTGCTACATCAAGACTATCCTCTCTGTTCATTGACTGTAGGGAAATACTGGCACCAAGCTAATAATTTTGTAAATATACTTCCAAGTATATTAACACATAATAGTTTTGAGTAATTCCAATGCTTGTTTTTTTATAAACCATGATCTAATGGAGTAATAGTTTTGCCTAGACTTGAATAGTAGTAATATTCTTCTTAAGAGAGTAATACCTTCTATATATGTCATTAAATTGCTTGTCTGTATACATTAAAAAAATCTAAGATTTATAAATAATACGAGGGAACTTTAGATATTACCTACTTCTTTCCTCATGTTATAAATGAGGAAACTTGAAGCCCAGTGAGATTGGATAGGTAGCTGGGTAACCCAAGTCTGTACATACAGATATCTTCTGCCTCCTCAATTGTTGCATGACAGTGTGTTAACTTCCTCTGTAAGGTATAAAAGGCTAAATTATATTTTAGTTTAAATTAAAGAGAAAGGTAATATTTACTAAACCCCGAGCCATTTTATCACATGTATCCTCACTATCAATTCCTTGACCAGTCGATTTATTCTCCCTCAGCTCCCTATCTACTCTTCCTTGCCCAATCCAGAAATGGAGCTAAACCTGATATTTTTTTTTTCCTTTACTTCTAGCACAATGTGCATGCTTTTATAGTAAATGATGCTGAAGAGGTCTTCAGCAAAAGCTCTACTTACAGATTCTACAGCACTCCTTTTGATAGGCTTTTACGGGGCAGATGCCTTTCCCAGTGTCTAACTCCTGCAGTGAGGATGGCTTCCCCAGTGTTCAGATCCTTTGATACAGATGCTTCCCCAGTATCTACCCTCTGTAGCACATGCAAGTTCTCTAGCACCTGACCCTTGCAGTGCACCGAGGTCAAAACATTCAAGGCTAACTGGTTCACCCCATACCATGCTCAGGTGATTTCGTAGAGTGCCTCTAGGGAGACACCTCCTAGTGAGCAGCTTTCTGTGGCCAGATTTCTGGTATGTTCCACTGGTATGGCACTAGCTACCAGGGATCCAGGGCTGTGCCTTCACTAATGAGGTCTGGATCTCAGGTCCCATGCTGTAGGGAGATGTGTTTGCCCTCTCTTATCATAAGTGATAGCAGCTGTTCCTTGTATTTGCTATTTCTGTGTTTTTAGAGTTATTGTTCTTCTAACTGGCCAATCCTTCAATAGTCTAATTAACTGAATTCTTTACAATTAACTATTCTATTAACTTCTCTGTTCATACTACTATGTATTTTCTGTCTCCTGATTGGACCCCAATTGATACAGGTATTTTTGCCTGGAACATTTTCCTTGTTCTAGATTTTCTTAATTAAATCACATTCCTCCTCCTGATATTGGTGAACTATTACATCCTCAAGGAAGCCTTCTGTTCCTTGCAATGCACAGATGAATTCAGATTCTCCCCTTAGTGGATATCATTATATTATGTATGTTTCCTTCATAGCACTTATTGCAGTTGCATATTTAAGTAATTTGTTTAATTAGTACTTGTCTATGCTACTAGCCTCAGATTCTAATAGGCCAGAGGTGATATCTACATATTTTTTCACCAATATGTTCCTAGGTTCTAGCATGAGTTCAGAACATAGAGGTATTTTATTAACATTATTGGATGAATGAGTCAACCCCTTCAATATAGCATGAGGCTGAAATCCAAAGTTTAGAAAACCTTTAAAGTCTTTATTAATCAGTATCCTCCAGAGAAACAGAACAGGAGAGACGTACATCTATACCTCTGTATCTATCTATCTTCTGTCTGTCTACTAATAGATTTAATATAAGGGGTTAGCTTATGCAATTTTGGGTACTAGCAAGTCCAAATTCTGTGGGGCAGGCTGCAGGCAGGAAATTCCAGGAATTGAAATCTTGAGGGAGAAATTCTTCAGATCTCTGGAACTCTGAGTTCTTTCTTTTAAGGCCTCCAACTGATTGGATGAGGCCTACCCACATCATGAAAGGTAATCTACTTTACTCAAGGTCAACAAAAAGTAGATGGTAATCCCATCTACAGAATACCTCCACAGTACAAACTAGGTTATATATAACCAAATAACTAGACACCATAACCTAGCTTTTATATCATAAATGTTCCTACCTTTGTGATCTAATTTTCACATTTTATTATTTCCTCTAGAATTTAAGCACCATCAAAGCATTTTTAAATCAATAAAATCACATTTTATAATAAAGATTCCAATAATTTAATTCAGAGAGTGCCCAACATTATACTATGTATACTCTATGATTGCTTAAAACTCACGTTGTTCTTTATAAAATCTTCTTGTGGTATGCAGATGTCAACAGCAGTTTTGAGAGCATTGGTAGATTGGTACTCCTCACAAGAACTCATCTCATTGTTTCCATTCTAGATCAAGGCAATATGTCAAAGAAAAACTATTTTGCTATGTCACCACATGAAGATTCTTTAGGTCGGTCCTTTGTTGATGTCACTTAGGGAAATAATTTCTATACCTCACCATACTACTATTGTTCTTCATCTCTTACACAATGTTTTTCTAAAAAGATGGAAAGTTTCCCAATAACTACCAGTGATTTGTTTCCCAATGTTCAAGCAATCTTGCATATGTGGAATAAAACCCACTAGGTCATGGTATATGATCATTTTATACATTGTTGTACTAAAGTTGCTGATATTTTCATGAGGATTTTCACATCGAAACCAGTGAGAGATATTGTAGTTTTCTTTTCTGTATTATATCTGTCTGGTTTTGGGATTAGGGTAAAACAGGCCATGTATAAATCCACAGAAAGTGTTACATCACCTCTATTTTCTGAGAAAGATGTTTAAAACCGGTATGAATTCTTTATACATTCCATAGAATTTTCCAATGAAATCATCTGGGCCTGGAGACTATTTTAGGAGATTTATAATTAGAAATTAAATATCCTCAATGGATAATGACTAATTCATCTTGGTTGGATCATGATAATTTTTACCAGTCAAGGAATTTTGTCCATTTATTCAATGTTCTTGAATTTATGAGTATCAGTCTTATTAATTATCTCAGTTTCTAAGAACAAAGTATCACAAACTTGGTGGATTAAAATTATTATCTCAAATTTCAGTGTGTGATTCATACAGCATCTCCTACCTGACCAAGAATTGATCTTGTCCCTGCCCTGCTCTTCAGGCATCCCTTCCCATTACACCCTGGAGCACACCGAGATTTGGCTGCTATAACCATGAGCACAGTCTACCCCCGAATGCATCTTGTTTTGCTTCATTTTTTTTTAAAGAGCTCATACCTAGATGTTTTCCAAATACTTGCAAACAAACTACTGGCACTTAGCCATCTTTGTTCTGCAATGATTTAAAATCTGTAGAGAAGTTGCCCTAGGTGTGATCATACTCAAGTGAACTTCTTGTCATCTTACTGTCTATCCATTACCAGGTAACTGCAGCTCTTGGTAATCAAGTTCCCCTAATAAATACTTTTGGGCTGATCAGCCTGGAGTTTAGTCCCATTTTCTTCTGAATCACAACCAGCCCCATTGTAGGAAAGTTTGACAGAATCGCAGCTTGATCTTCCCCTATTCTTTTAGGATGAGTCCTGATGCTGGTTCAGTGGAAATCAGCATTCAGAAGGCTAGAAGTCTGAAGGCAAAGTTTGAGCAGGGTTTTACTTCCTCTGAAAACTTTAGAGAAGAATCATTTCTTTCCTCTTCTGGTGTTTTCCAGAAATACTTAGAGTTCCTTGACTTGCAGATGCCTCACTCTACTCTCTGCTTCCATCTCCACAAGGCCTAGTTTCTTATGTCCAGTTTCACATGGCATTCTCCTCTCTGTATCTGTCTGTCTTTGTCTAAAAGGTCACCAGTCATGTTGCGTTAGGGTCCAGCCTCATCTAGTTTGGCCTTATCTTAACTAATCATATCATCAAAAATCCTTTTTCCAAATAGAGTCACATTCACAAGATTGCCATTTAGGATGGGCCATATCTTTTAAAGGAATACTATTCAACCCACAACAGTAGTGCTCCCTTATTATCTTTTTAATGGCTTCAGAATCTCTTATTATATCCCCATTTTCATCCATGACAGTGGAGATTTGTGTCTTTATTTTATTTTTGTCAGTTTTGATTTTCTAAGAACTAGCTTTTGTTTCATAGATATAGTCTATCATTCTTTTCTTTTTCATTGATTTCTGTTCTTCTGTTTGGTTTGGGTTTATTTAGCTATTTTTTGTTTTTTTTTTTTTTTCTTGAGGAGGAGAGGAATTGAGATTATTGATTTCAGACCTTTTAATTTTTATTTTAGCACTAAAGAGTTCCTGCTTATTACTTCCTTTGGCTGTACTCTAAACATTTTAATATGTTGTATTTTCATTTAGTTCTATTAATTTATTTTTATTTCCTTGAGAGTAACTCTTTGACTCATGAATTATTTAATAGTGTGTTGTTTAATTTCCAAATGTTTGGAAATTTGATCTGTTATTGATTTCAAGTTTGATTACATTATATTTATAGAATACAATCTGTAAGATTCCAACCTTTTAAGTATGTTAAGGTTTGTTTTATGGCTATGGATATCATCTATCTTGGTAAATCCCTGCATGTTTTCAAATTAAAAATCCACTGTCATTCAAATTGGTGTATCCTATAGGTAATGTCCCATTTTTCTCTGTATGTTTCGAGAATTTTTCTTTGTATTTATTTTTTAGAAGTTTAATAGTGTGTCTTGGCATGGGTTTATTTGGATTTATCCTCTTTATATTTCATGCAGCTTCTCAAATCTGTAGGTTTAGGTCTTTTGCCAAATTTGGGAAGTTTTCAGTCATTATATCTTCAGATACTCTTTCAGGCACACTGTTTCTCCTCTGCCTCTGGAAATCTGATTATAAAAATGGTTGATGAATTTTATTGCTCTGTTCTGGAATTCACTAATTCAATTGTTTGTTATCACCATTTTACTATTGATCTCATCCAGCAACTTTTTAATGTTATTTGTATTTATAAGTTCTGTAATGTCTACTTAGTTCTTTTTTATAATTTCTCTTTCTTTGCTGAGATTTTGGATTTATTTATTTGCTTCAAGAGAATTTGTAATTGCCTGTTGCAGCATTTTTATGATGACAGTTTTTAAATCCTTGCCAGATAATTCCAACACCAGCTCATCTCAGCATTGGCATCACTCAGTTAATTGTCTTTTCTAGTTCTTGCTACAATGGCTGTTTTTTTTTATTGTATCTTATATATTTTGTAGATTAGGTTAGAAGATTTCAGGTAATAGTTAAATCATTTTTAACAGTAACCACCCTATGTAGATTTGGCATGCAGGTCCTGCTCTACTTTTATGGGCTATGGGTCCAGTGACAATTTATTAAGTTGGTATAAAAGTAATTACAGTTTTGCATTATGGAAATTTGCCATTTGATATTGGAATGCATTCTTAATAAATGTGATTATGCTATACATCATTTTAATGTGAATTTCTTGTTTTATGATTTTGGCTAATGACTTATTACTTTCTGTTTACTTTATATTTATTTTAGACTATGGAATTTGATGTTAGACAAAAAGCAAATTTAAGTGCTTTTCTTATTTGAGTTCAAAACAGGTCGTAAAGCAGCAGAGACAACTTGCAACATCAACAACACATTTGGCCAGGAACTGCTAACAAATGTAGTTTTGCAAGAAGTTTTGCAAAGGAGATGAGAGCCTTGAAGATGAGGAGTGTAGTGGCTGGCCATCAGAAGTTGACAGTTGACAACGATCAAATAAGAGCAAGCATCAAAGCTGATCCTCTTACAATTACATGAGAAGTTGCTGAAGAACTCAACGTCAACCATTTTATGGTCGTTCGGCATTTGAAGCAAATTGGAAAGGTGAAAAAGCTCAATAAGTGGATGCCTCATGAGCTGGCCAAAAATTTTTAAAAATTATCGTTTTGAAGTGTTGTCTTCTCTTATTCTACACAACAACAATAAACCATTTCTCATTCGGTTTGTGACATGCAATAAAGAGTGGATTTTATACAGCTGGTGATGACCAGCTCTGTGTTTGGACCAAGAAGCTCCAAAGCACTTCCCAAAGCCAAATTTGCACCAAAAAAGAGGTCATGCTCACTGTTTGGTGGTCTGCTGCCAGTATGATTCACTACAGCTTTCTGAATCTTGGTAAAACCATTACATCTGAGAAGTGTGCTCAGCAAATTGATGAGATGCACTGAAAACTGCAACACCTGCAGCCAGCATTGGTCAACAGAAAGGCCCAATTCTTCTCCAAGCCAATGCCCTACTGCACATTGCACAACCAACGCTTCAAAAGTTGAAAGAATTAGGCAAGTTTTGCCTTATCCACCATATTCACCTGACCTCTCACCAACCGACTACCACTTCTTCAAGCAGCTGGACAATTTTTGCAGGGAAAATGCTCACACAAGCAGCAGGAGGCAGAAAATACTTTTCTAGAGTTAGTCAAATCCTGAAGCACGGATTTTTATATTAATCATAAACATTTCTTATTGGCAAAAATATGTTGATTTTAATGAAGCTTATTTTGATTAATAAAGATGTGTTTAAACCTAGTTATAATGGTTTAAAATCCATGCTCCAAAACCACAATTCCTTTCAGACCAACTTCATAATACCGGTGGTATTATTTTGGTTTGTTTCTTTTATCTGGTGCCACTGCACTTCCACTGACCCCTAATTGTGATGTCTAGGGGTCAGAAAGAGCTTCTCAGGCTTGGCGACCGGTGCTTCAAGTTTGGAAAGAGCATCTCCAGCCCTCAGTGACATAGCACATTTCCCAGGTTGGGACCTTTCTTGTGGTAGGATCAGCCTTGTTGGTGCTGCCCAGCAACTAGGTTTCTCTGAATGATGGAGGGGAGTCTCAGACCCACAGGGAAAAAGACACTTTGTAAGGTGGGACCTTCCTATGGATTTTCCCAAGTCACTTAGTGTCTCTCAGTGAAGGGGAGTGTCAGAAATATAGTGACAAGACTTCCTGAGCCTGGCTGCTTATAGTGGCAGATCCTCCTTGCCTGTGCCAGTCCACCATCCAGTGTCTCTGTGCTGGTCAGATGTGGAAGGAGAAAGAAAATCCCTAGGTTGGATGATTGTTTGGGTGATTGTTTTGGTGGTAACTGCCTTCAGGCTGTCTGGTGTCTCTTGGTGAGAGAGATGACTTCAGTTCCAACAAGGAAGAAGGGTGCATCCTCTGGCTGCTTATGATTGGGGGAGTCATGATCAATCCCCTTTGCTGGAAGTGTTGGGCTCACCTCGTGTTACTGGTAAGACTCAGTTCAGTCTAGAGGAATGAGTCTACCTCAGCCATCTTCTAAATGTTAGATTGGGATGGGGAAATGCTGGGCATGGATTCTTATAGTTCATGATCTGTGCTGTTTTCCAGTATTGGGATCCCTAACCAGTTGACCATTCACTGTCCACCTTCCAGGATTCTCTTTTTCCTTCCAGTTAACATTATTTCCAATGTTTTTGTTGTACTTTAGTGGGGAAGATCAGGAAGAAAGGGGATCTGTGGCAATTTATCTAGAACTGAAGTCAATTGTCTTTTTAAAAAATTATATTAGGGCCCTCAAAAGGCTATAACTGCTAGTAGTAGCCTTAAAAGTGAAAGTAATTCCACCATCAAAAGTTTATATTAGGATTAAATAATACTCAAAATCGTAGCTTTTATTATTACTATATCTTTGTTATTAATATTTTATCATTATTATTTTATCAAAAATGTACTGAAATCATCCAAAGAATTCCAGACCTTTTGACACTAAGCAATTATTATACATATGCATCATGTTTAGGTACACACCAAATAATTTTATAATAATACAACATGAACCCATATCATCATTTAAACCTCAACTTAAGTATTTCCTGTTTGACCAATACCAAGAGTAACAGTATATGGTAGCGGACTTGGCCCAGTG